>NW_023596225.1:8896932-8951932 GCF_011947565.3 Pollicipes pollicipes | reverse complement strand
AATAGCTGCGATGTCTTCCTCCGCCATGACGGCATCTTTTTTAATCAGTGTTTACGCTTTGACACACCTGTGAACCCGCGCCCAGCAGCTGGGGGGGGGGGGGGGGGAAGGTGAATTCCCCTGCACGGTTTATCAAGCACAGGTAAAAAAAACTAACACGCGAAGAAGCATACGATCTTCAGCACCTATTTATCCATCGATTTTGCATCCTTCGTGCTGAATTCAGACTTTTGATCTACCGTGATCAACCTCAGTCAGACCAAAGAGACCAGCCTCTAAAAATGTTTTGACCACCCGCATCTTTGCTGTGGGTCTTTTGCCACTGTTCAGACTTGCTTGAGTAATAGAACACGATGGTACCTACAGTATGTATGTTTTACATTTATCGAAAGAAGCGTGGTCAGTGGCCTAAAGTCAGGTAAATGTTTGTTATTTTGTCGTAAACAATGCAAATTCGTACGTATTTGTGTACAGTTTTTTAGTTTGTGTATAAGGAAAACTATGGGTACTCTCTTACCTTTACAGGAATCACATGACAGCAGATCACATGACCTTGGCCCAGGACATGACCTACCCCTCTGCGCACCTTCCGCAAAACGTGTTCTGAGCTCAAAATAGACAGTTTTAGTAGGTAACTGTTAGAGGCCACAATAGGTCACGTGGGGACATGCAAGATAATGAGGCATTCAAAGGTCAATGACCTACGTTACCATTAGAAGAGAGGCCAGATGAACGAGTGCGACGCGTGTTTCTGAAGGTGATGGTGCAAAATTTAATGCACCACCGAACCTGTTCTCAGTTTGTTACAAATACATTGCCAAGCAATGAAGGGAACATGTACAATGTAGTCAACAGCTATGCGATCGAGTACCTGTAGGTGTATAACACGTCATTTCTGACTACAGAAAAGCATTATGCTGGTCACATAGACCCGGTTAGCACTTCAATTTTTTATTGGGATGACGCATATATTTGACCTATGTTGACTTCAGATGACCCCTGGGTGAGCTTAAGATGGTATTTATACGTCCCGAATACTTTTGTCCCGCAGTTGCACCATATAAAAAAGTCTTAATCCGGTGCACGTTGCGAAAAAAAAACATTGTTCTTAAAGTCTACTGGTGGACCAATTTTGAACGGCGACCTGATCTGACCTGACCCATGTGGGGGAACAGAAATTGTCGGAATGTACTACCCAGTCTAAACGCTTATTTTGATACCCTAAATACCGTTTTGACGTGTGAACATAGCTTTCAACTGCATTTATCGAGACGAACTTTTTTACCTTTCGTGACCTCTGGTGACCTTACACTTGACCTGGCCCCACAAGGCCCAATATTTTGTATCCACTCTTTGTGATTTGACGGGGCCACCAACACGTCATTTTTTTCTCATACGGCGTCTGGAAGTTCGACATCCCAGGGAGGAAGTCAACTATCTTCCCTCCGGCCGGACGCGGGCTGAATCTGCTCGTTCTGTTCGCCGTCTTCTTAATAGATATGAATCATACTTATTATGGTTTGATCTCTCAACGAAGTCTAGCCACATATTTTTCGGCATGTAACGCCGCACGCTACCACCGGTCACCAGCGGCGCTGCCGGCGAACATCCTCCCCGGCACCGCATCTCCAGCGCCGCATCCCCGCCGCACGCTACCAGCGGCCACCAGCGGCGCTGCCGGCGAACATCCTCCCCGGCACCGCATCTCCGGCGCCGCATCTCCGCCGCACGGCAACGCGCGTCACCTTCGGATGCGGCCATATCTGCGGCCTACCCTATCGCTGAACACACCCTCAGCCGAGATAACATGGCGTCCGGCGCTCGTCCCGACTCAGCGCCTGCCACCAGAGCCTCCGCCAATACCGTACCGTGTACAGGCGGTTCTCCAGGCGCCTCGCCTTCCGCTGCAGCTGAAACTGTTTGTTGCGCACCACATCGTTGGCGCCGCCTCGCTTGGCCTGCTTGGGTATCTCCCGCTCCACACGCTTGATCCGACTGTCGATGTCGGCCAGCTGAAAGCGGCCAGTCACGTCCAACCGGTCACCGACTGGTGCGACATCACACATGAAGGCGTCATTCAAACCGAGGCGGTCGGCGTCCAGCCTCCCACCGCACCCGACTAACTTCTCCAAGATAGCCAAACCGCCGCCTCATGCTTACGTGGTAAGCGTTACGATAGTGGGCTTCGGCAGGGGCGCTGGGCACTGGCGTGATAACGGGTGCATGAACACCGGAGTGAAAAGGTGCTAAGGCAAGTACTCGAAAGAGATAGAGATAGAGATATAGATAGGTTTGCAACTGGCCAACCATCCGCCTGGCCACAGACGACCGCATCGCAACAAGTCACCAACGGCACACGTCATCCGGCACCGCCCTATCTCACGAAAAGTCCGGAAGCAAAATCATTTTGTGAACGGAGCGGCAGTGTGGAAAATGGGTTCCGCGCGCACGCAACACGCTCTAATTGGAAAGTGCCTGAGCCTAAACGCATCTTTGCAAAACAATCCGAAATGAATTCCAGAGGGAAAACGCGTTAAACCGGCGGGAGAAGCGCGGGATTGTAATGTACCTCGTGTTCTCAGTTCAATTGTGAGCTGCATGCTACACCAATCAAGGACTAAACAGCTGTGCAATAAGACGAGATACATGGCGTCAGCCAACAGTACACGTGAAGTGCTAAACACATCCAGAAACGACTGACTGAAACCTTAATACACTGATGACGTGGCGAAGATCTTAGTAACCATGTTCTGTCTAAACACTTCTTAGAAAACATTTGAGCCACATTAAACTAAATTACATAGATCATACCATCCATATCTGCTCAGTGTTAACGTGCAAATTAGTTAAACGTGTCTTACTTGCTGCCTCTCCGATTCAATCTCATCGAGAATTTCCTTTTGTCGTTCGACGTAGCCATTAAGTTTCTTAGAAGCGGCTTTATTTTTTCGTACGTTGTAATTGGACTTGATCAGGCTCATATCTGTGTCGATCTCAGTCTTCTCCGCCATTAAGTTGTCGATAATTCGCCTGCATGATGGTCAAGCGAGTCAGATCAGTCTCGCGAAGGCATGTATTCCACACTTTGGTCCATGTATGGCGTGCATTTGCCAGCGTATGCACGGAAAATGTACTTCGAAGCCCGTGGGGAGCTTCCTTTATATATATGACATAATATCATTTAAAACCGATTAAACTGTTCTTTAAGCCATTAAGTCGCTTAAAACCGTAAACCTAACTATTTAAAACGTTTGTACGTTAGATGCACGAATATCGAGCGTGCCTGAAAACACCGAAGAACGTGGACTCCCGCCCTATTCCGCCGTCGGGTGGAGCGAACGTTGTGTAAACAGATTAAAGACAGACATAATGAAAACATAACATAACTTATGTTTATGTCTTTGGTAACTAAGCTATCCCTCCGCAGTGCACATGACAAAAGCCTGGTGTAAACCTTACATATCTTCATATACTCGTGGGTAACGACTTACCAACATTATAGTCTGCATGTAAATATGGTACATGCAATCCACGTCAGTGGACTACGTGGAATTGAGCTGAGAGCTACAACGCTGTCATCTTCCCTTTTCCACCTGCCTGCTAAACCAGAGTCCTAGTAATGGCCTAAATTGCCGGTAATCGCCAGTAAATCCTCATCAACTGCAATGATCAAAGTTGGCAGATACGCCTCTTGCCACAATGATCAGGTGAGAGCACAAAAGTATTGGGTGACCTTTGTTTGCGGAGAACAGTCTGCGTCTCCTTGTAGTATGCCTTCCTGTCGTTGTCCATGATGCGATACTGGCGCTGGAGCCGCGCCAGCTCCGCCTCGGTGATCCCCTCCAGTTCATTTTCCTCCAGATCTTCACGCTTTTTTCGGTTCATCATGGCGGACGAATTGGTACTGAAACGACAACACAGCTACTCTCGCGGAAAACCGACATTATTACCTTCTAGGCATCTATGAGCGTTCGTGGTTGAATTTAAATGACGTCGGTGCACCTGAAACATTGATTCGTACTTAGAAGTATTGCCGGCGGTGCTTGCTGAACGAAATGTTAAGTGGTATTACCGTCACATTAGTGTGGAAAATGCGTCCACAGTTTTTGCTATGAAGTTTTCCTTCTTTTTTTGTGAGACCTCAATACACCTCGACCTGTTTGCCACGCGTAGGTAGGTGGGTACATCCAAACCTACAAACCTCGACTTTTTAACAGGCATCGGAATGATGTACTAATGCCATCGCCGTCAGTCTCGGAATATGTGAATGCTAATAACCTGAAACTGCACCATTTTTTACGACTTTGTACGCCACCAACATTACTTATTGAAGCAGCTGGTCACAAGCCATTCGCAACGCTAAATGCAATCAAAGGACACGCTTAGTCCTCTCTGCCATGCAACAGCAGCGCAGGTGTCTGCCAGCAGTTCGCATCTCTAGGTACCATGGGCTCACCTTTATCGAAGTGACTGGCCTGTTTATCCACAATCAAAACACTCAGGCGTTGCCATACCACTCTTTAAGTACAAAGGGACAGCGCCCCGAACATAAATTTAATTGCATCCATCAATGTTTTTAATCAGTTTTTGCCCACGGTTAAGTATCAAGCAGATGTTGATGCCATCTCTGAATTTCCGCATTTTGCGCGCAACCGCACTTCGCAGCACCTCCAGCTGTTGCGGCGTGCGCCAGTGACGCTGAGGCAAACGTCGCTCGTCGGTTGCCTAGCAACGCGATTGAAATGCAGCGGCGTACACCTTTCGACGACGGCAACGTCGGGAGACGGTTTTGTGTGGCATTGCTGTAAAAATTCACGAAACCCAGAAATCGGAGCTCCGGCAGAACCACTGCCCCCTTCTAGTCTTGTGAGCGCATCCAGGGGCAAGCCTCCATATCTGATTTATGTATGAAACTTGTGTGACTCATGTCTGTGAACGATCGATGGGCAGCAGATCAAAACCATGGCGCCGGTCGCATCAACCTTCATAGGGGGGACGGGAACGTAAAAATATCACGGCATGTGAATGGGCAAGAGACAATACGTTTGATAGCTGGCGTTCTCGTAAATGGTAATTGTCATCGAAATTTCTCATGGCATCACGCTGCACCACCGTGAGGTATGGAGGCACGGGAACCGAGGATGGAAACAGGGGCTCAGACCCACAGCTTCCTAACAGTTTAGCATTGGCTCTGCGGGCGTTGGCCGGAAAGATATCACCCAAACAGCTATCATCTCCTTTCGCCCCATCGTGTAGGAACCCCGTTGCCACATGCCGGCGGAAAAATCTTATCGCAGCCTCGCACCTTCTCAGCTCAGCGCCTTTTACCATACGGACCAATTGGCCTTACGACACGTCAGCAATATGCGTATGTGCAGTGGCAAAAGCTTCACAGGGTGATGTACCATGCATCTTTACCACGCAGCTACTCCACACGCTACAGCTTGAGCGTCCGATTCCAAAAGTTTTGTATTTGCGCATGGAAAAATAACAGTAAATCTGACTATGCATAACGCCGACGACAGGAGCATGCCAACAACACGCTGCTTGAAGATCATAGAGTTCACATGCTCCCTCCAGGTCTGCGCCAACACCGTTTATGGTGCGGCCCTAGGCGCAGCCCATTGTTCTCGGACGTTTAGACTGGCAAAAGGGACCGCGGTATGAGCTGGATCCACTGGATCCAGGCGAAGGCGATGCACGTGACACACTGCTGTTGCGTTGATCCTCTGCGCCGCTCACGGGCGTCGATTTGTTTTCGTTTTTGAGGACCCTGCCCCCCCCCCCCCTCCAATGTTGGCTTGGACACCTAATTTTTTTTTGCTGGAATACTACAAAACCGTGGGTAATAGATGACCGTAACACAAAAACTATCTTCTTTGATCTTTCTGCATAGTAACACCTCGTACCACTCTTATAACAAAAAGTCATGGCTGCTCTCACTACCAGATGCAAATCGTAACAGCTGAGCGCATAAACGATGCAGTAGGCTTCACATACCCAACGCCATAAGACACGTAATGGTTTGTGAGGATAAAGTGAAAAGCCCTGGAATATGGGGATGACGGCTAACCTGGTCCTTCATGGCTAACCTCCTCCCCTTTCCCCACGACCAAAATGCATGTCGCCTTCTATGACCGCAATAGAAGAGCCGATCAAAAGACACGCGTGCGTCCCGTGCCTACTCCCTGGATCGAACCCTGTATTACCGTCATACTGCTTAAATTTAAGACTTTTAAGTTATGCAAGGATTAAAAACATGAATTGCGTTTAATCAAGATAGAGTGGGCTAAGTCCAATGAGAAAAACGGGGAGATCGGTTGACGGGCCTTCGATTTGCCCCTCCCCAAATAAGTTACAAAAAAATGACACCGCTGGCATCACTTGTAAGCAAAGCAAGTTTTCAGTCGCCGTCGCGCGCTGAATCTGCATCCAACCGTGGCTAAACTGGCAGGCAACGCATGAGAATACAATCAGGTTTGGCAACTTGAAGAATGTGTTCCCGCGTGATCTCTTCGCATTGTGAAGAGCAAACTGGGGATATTTAGTTGCCCCGTTGACAGAATGTCTTGAATTGGCAATGATACCGAAAACACGGGCCCATTCACTCAACGGCAATGTTTTAGCGTTGGTTCCTGCCAGGTCGGCCAGCCATTGGCGGAATAGTCACTGGAGGCCATTCCGCTTCAAGTTATGACACCACATAATTTTTACAGATTAAACCAAGCCAGTAAATGCACATATATACACAAAACGGGATGCTTCTGCGACACTCACGACATCTTCCATACCCAAACAAGCATGAGGGTTCAATTTTTCGAAATTTGATCTTATATTGACCTCGCTACTAAAGATTTTGCGCCGCTCCACTCCCTCGTTTTTCTTTTTATCTTGAGTCCTGTAAACCTCAACGAGAATTTAAAATGCTGTCAGCCCTTCCGAGCCCGTCTGAGTGGACCTCAGACTGACCTCGACGATAAAAAGGTTCTCACTTGACACTTCGGAAATTTCGAGCGTCCATAAATTGCAGGCACATCATGTTTGAACACCTCCTAACCCAGCTTTAAACTCAAGGCACGGAAGACATTGAATGTGCTCGGCCAGTGCAGAGAAATATCGCCAAGCGGTCTTTAGGTGTCCTGGTATTATCGCAATACAAGTTGAAGCAGCCTGACCCTCCCGATGTCAGATACCTTAATCAGGGCAAAAATTGGGAATGTTGGCCGCGTGATAAAAATCTGAGGGAAGAACGCATTTTCTCTTCCCACAAATTTGTTAAAATAGGGGAGCCTGTCACCCTCTATCCGACCATGGAGGGGACGCCACACTTTGTGCGTTCTACGTGAAAAATTGAGGGAATGCCATTTTGTAAGCATGTGGGAACACATTCCCAATGGCTATGTCCAGAATGTTATGCATCACAATTCGGTTGAGCACACCCTACTAACCATCATGATGTGCAAAGCAGTTCCTTCTGAAATGTTTCATAGCTGTTTACATGCCGAAGTGAACCATCACTTCGTATTTTTTCTTAGACAGATCGCTGACCAACACAGTGGAACACATTTCCTAGCTTGGCAGTATATACACCAATGCTGGCAGCTTTGGTTAATGGTTCCAAGACAAGACTTCACATCGCATTTCTTCGTGCGCAAAATTTCGTACCGCACGAATTTGATTCGCATTACTTCGTACCTAAATCATCACAGGCGCAACTCTCCATAAGCGCGCAAAACCGTACGAGGAGAAATCCTCGTGACGCAATTCCTTGTATCCGTAAAACTAGATGTACGTAATTCTTCGCACCTGTAAAGCTTTGTTAATGCGAGTTTTTCGTACAGAATTGCTTGCTACCTACACGCATTTCTTAGGCGTACAGTGATTCATATTCGCTTCTCGTGGTAAGGGTCTTATTAGGGGTCTTCTTAGTATTTGCAAAGGATCGAGTGTGTTTCCTTACCGGGATGCAGCAAAGGGCTGGAGGTGAGCATTCATCAGGCCTCCCCATCCCGTCGTCTGAATTGAGGAGGTTTGTTCACCACGACGGAATTTAACATTAGTTTGTAACACGGTGCTCGATCAACAACAATATTTTTTGTTCAGATCTCATTGGCGATAATGGACAGTGACATGACACACCAGGGATGTATTTTCGAAAAATAGGTTGGTGGCTGAATACGAAAAAATGACTGAACTTGTCTCCAAAAATGCAACAAAAACAGGGTTCTTCTCCGCTTTACGCCAACTTCATCCTCAAAGCTGGGTGGTGGGGGCTCTAGTTTCGCGAGCTGAATAGGCAATTCCTACCTTACGTCGCGCCCAACAGCGGTAGGCAAGTGACAAGGTGAGCGAATAGCCGAATAGATGTCAGCGACAGCTTTCAGAGCCAGGGTAACTAAGCTGATGATGTTTCATAGTACTTTCATACTGCATTGATGCGTAAGGCACCGCACATGAGTTTAAGGTTCCTGCAGTCTGTGCGCAGTGCGTAGTTACTCTGACTTAAGCTGGGCTTTGTTTCCAAATAAAGTAACACAACCCTCCGTTAGACATCCAAGTAGCGCCAACCCCGCCGCAAATCGTGGCAGTCGCCGCTTGGTGTCCGGGCGGCGCCGGGCTGTTTATTTACAGAGGGCGCCGCCGCTGCGCGCGTCGTCAGGATGACGTGGCCTTCAGTCGGTGGAGAACTGAGGCGGGGGAGGGGCGGTCCGCGCGGTGCTCCCGCCTCCTGCCGCCTGTAACAACGGTGCACAGTGAGACCACGCCGGTGCCGAGTGCGGAAGAGCCTCGAGACCGCTGCTACCATGGCGCTCATTCTCTCCCACCTGATCGAAGCGTGCTCGCCGTACATTCCCGTGCTGATCTTCTTGGTGGCCATCGCCGTGCTGTTGGGCGACCGATCTCAGCGGGCGGGGATCCTGCGAAAGATCCCCGGCCCGCCGGCATACCCGCTGCTCGGCAGCCTGCCGGACATGCCGCGGAACACGCGCGAGATCGTGCCGGTGATGCGACGTCTTTGCGAGCGTTTCCCGGGCGTCATGCATACCAGTCTCGGCTCAATCCACTACGTGGTCGTGTCTTCAGCCGAGGCTGCGGAGCCGGTCCTGAGCAGCAAGCGCTTTCTGGACAAGGGCATCGACTACGGTCCGGTGCGACCCTGGCTGGGCCTTGGTCTGCTCACCAGCACCGGTGACAAGTGGCACACGCATCGCAAGCTCATCACGCCCGCCTTCCACTTCGCCGTCCTGGAGCCGTACCTGGAGGTGATGAATGAGTGCAGCGGCGCGCTCGTGCGGCGACTGCGAGCAGCCGGCACCGGTTTCATCAACGTCTGGCCGTTTATCTCGGACGCCACGCTAGACGTTATTTGTGAGACGGCAATGGGCGTGAACCTCAGCTTCCAGTCGGGATCTGCTTCCGAGTACAAGGCCGCCCTGCAGACTATGGGAAACATCATTCACATGAAATCCCTCAGGCCTTGGCTAAGGAACGATTCCATATTCTGGCTCCTAGGTTGGAAGCATACCCAGGACAAGGCGCTCAACTTTTTGCACTCATTTACGCAGTCGGTGATTAGGGAGAGGAAGATGCTACTAAAAGAGGGCATGAACACGCCCAGTGAAACACCAAGCAGGAAGCGCTTGGCGTTCCTGGACCTGCTGCTGTCCAGCGCAAAGAATGGAGCTCTTTTGACTGATGAAGAAATCCGCGAGGAGGTGGACACATTCATGTTCGAAGGCCATGATACAACATCGTCAGGAATCACTTGGGCGCTGTTTAACATCGGCAGGATGCCGGAGGTGCAGCGTAAGATCCACGATGAGCTGGACGAGGTCATGGCCGGGCGTGACACGCCGCCGACTAGAGACGACCTGGCCCAGATGAAGTATCTGGAATGGACCATCAAGGAATCGATGCGCGTCTGCCCTCCCGTGACCACCTACTCCCGAACGCTGCCCGAGGCGGCTCAGATCCTGGGCTACGACGTGCCGGCGGGCACGGACGTGCTCTTCTTCCCGCACATGATCCACCGTGACCCGCGCCACTGGGCCGACCCGGACCGGTTCGAGCCGGAGCGTTTCCAGCCGGAGCGCTCCGCCGGCCGGCACCCCTACAGCTACCTGCCCTTCTCGGCCGGGCCGCGCAACTGCATCGGCCAGAGGTTTGCGCTCATGGAGGAGAAGGCCGTCATCTCGGCCGTGCTCAGGGAGTTTCGCGTCGAGTCGCGCCGCCAGTACGACGAGAGCATGATGAACGTCTGCCTCACGCTTCAGAGCAATGGCCCGGTCGAGGTGCGGTTCGTTCCGCGTGACCGCGAGTGACTCGCGGCAGTCGTTTGCAGCGCTGCGCGTGCCTCTGGGAAGATGTACTCGACGTCGGGTTTAAATCAGGGTACATTTTCAGAACTGTGTGTGTGTGCTGCTAGGTCTTGGAAGCGTGTGTGCGTGGGTGCGTGTGTGTGCGTATGTGTGTGCACGCCTGTGCCTGACCTTCCTTGGCAATGTTTGTGGCTGTCAGGAGGCGTTCCCGGCACCTTGCACGGCATGCGGTGGAGTTGTCTTTAGATGTTTGCCACCGTATGTAACACTTGAAAAACGTGGCTCGCACAGTACTCTGCTCCACGTGGGGGGGAGGGGGGGGAGGGGGACAATATGCAGAGAATTGCATTGTTCGGCGTAATTTATCAAGCGCTTTGTATGCTTACCATGCGTGTTGTCGCTGGGGGGGGGGGGGGGGGGGGGGCGGAGGCGCGGATGCTCAGTCTTTGGTGTATTCGCAAGCCGTGCACAGGTCGACGTCAATATATGCCTAGTGCGGATGAAATCATGGCCAGGTGCCCAAGCAAGAGACTCAAGAGAAGCAGGGATTACCTCATGCAATGTTTTTCTTGTGCAAATAAACTATGCATGTGTGAGTAGCTGGGCACGCCTTTCGCGCAACTCTCATTGTCTCAATATTGGATCTATGCTAATGCATCGTACATTATATGCTGATAAGAAAACGGCATGCAATGTGGCCTAAAAAACTAAATAAACAGTGCCGATCAGCAATCCAGCGAGATTGTCGCGAGGATGTACCGTGTGGACTAAGAGCAGGGCGAAGCTGCGACCTGGAGCTCACTGTGATGCTGCTCCCAGACGGACACGATTCCGCCCGCGCTATGCAAATCGTAGACAAGGACGACGTTAAGGGGAGTGTTCCACATTTGTTGGGAGTTTTGAACTGAAATAGCTGTCTTGAAGATCTTTTGGTGCAGTTCGGAGCCCTACCCGTTGCAAGACCTGAGCCCATCTGGCTTCCAAGCTGCCACCCGCGAAGATGCGCATACTATTTCGGGGGGACTGTTTCAAGATCACCCGGGCTTCCATGACACCATAATGGTGGTATTCGCATCTTGTCGTTCCATTAGCCATGTGGCCTGACGCGTATATAAGTTGACTGTTACCAGTCGCGACCAAGAGGTATCGCCACTTACGCGGCGGAGTGCTTGATTACAAGCCGGGTCGAGTACTCAGCTCGGATCTGTGGGTTGTTCGGGAGTCTGGAATACGGAGCCGCACGGGAGTGGTGCGACGAGTGAATTGTTTCATTGGTCATCCACGGATAGATCAGCTGGCGACGAGGATGGGATAGTGAACTTTTGCAGTTTTTTTAGCAACTGTTTTTTGAAGTGGCGGCCACACAATGGCTTTATCACTGATTGGGAATATCGGTGATTACAGTGACAGTGACTCGGACTTTGGAGAGTATCTGGAGCGGTTTGAACAGTTTCTGGCTGCTAACGCCATCGCGTCTGCGCCGAGGAAACGGGCAGTATTTCTGAGCGTCTGTGGGTCACGCGTGTACTCGGTTCTGCGAAGTATCTGTGCTCCGCAGCTACTCGCTTCGGAAACGTACAAGGGGCTGGCGGGGCAGCCCAGAGGCATTTTGCCCCGAAGCCGACAGTGATCGTGTCGCGGTATAAGTTTAACCGGACGGTGCAGCAGGCTGGGCAGACAGTGTCAGTGTTTTTGGCGGAACTGCGGCGGATGGCAAGGGACTGTTCGTGCGGTGATCGCCTGGAGGAGTAGCTTCGGAACAGATTTGTGTGCGGACTAAGCAACGGGGTCATGCTGCAGGAGGGAGACAGCCTGTCTCTGGAATCCGCCGTAAAAATAGCGACCGCGATGGAGACAGCAGCTGCTGATGTGCAGGAGATCAGTGTCGCTCCATAGGCAGTCCCGCTGACGGCTCCAGCAGCGGCCAGTCCCAGTCCGGAGCCGCTGCACGCAGTCGGTCCGGCGGCGCCGTCGCCGGGAGGACTGAGGCGACGACCCCGCCCATTCCGGCCGGCGGCGGCTGGGCCGGCGAGTTTTGGCAGCCTGCCAGGCAGATTAGCGGGTGAAGCAGCATGCGTACGCTGTGATCGCCGCGGTCACCTAGCGCCGGGATGTCCACACAGACGGGCCGCCTGCTATGGGTGTGGAAAAGTAGGACACCTTCGGAATGCGTGCAGAGCAGTGCATGCCGTACTGGCGGACAGCGCGGGATCGGATGGAGAAAATGGCATGTTACATGTGAGCAGCACAATGACTCCGAACCGTGTTCCTCCGTGCAAGACGACGGTGGAGGTTAACGGGAAGCCGCTGGTGTTTGAAGTCGACACAGGGGCAAGTCGGATGATCATCAGCGAGGTCATGTGGCGGACGGAGTTGGGGAGTGTTCCGCTGGAGTCGGGCCAGGGGTCACTGACCACATACACGGGAGATGCGGCGCTGGTGCGCGGCCGACTGACAGCGCGCGTGAAGTGTGGCGCGCAGCAGGCCACGCTGACCCTGCTCGTGGTCCACGGCGACGGGCCCCCACTCCTCGGCCGGGACTGGCTGCACAGCTGCGGCTACCATGGGAAAGCATCTTCAGCATGGCATCGCCGCTGACCGACCTGCAGCAGCAACACAGTGCGCTCTTCCAGGACGACGGAGGCGCCTGCACGCAAACCGTCAGTCTGGACATTGACCCATCGGTCACACCGAAGTTTTACAAGCCTCGGCCCGTGCCCCTGGCTCTGCTGTCGCTCGTAAATGTGTAACTGGATAAACAAGTCGAGCGGGGCATTCTACGACTGGTGAAGACCTCGGATTGGGCGGCGCCCGTGGCCAGCGTTCTGAAAAGCGACAAAAGCTGAGTAAGAGCGTTTACTGAGCCTTACATTCAGTAAGAACGAACGGAAACAGTTAATAAACGTGGAATGTGCTGCGCTTTCAGACTGCACCTGGTTTCAGGCTCGAGTAAACCTTATCCGGCATTTGCTGGCCAAAGGTGGAGTAAACCAGCGGCACCCTTTGCATCATGAAACTAACAGCCTTCAGATCCCAGCTCTGGCCCTGGCTGTTCCCGCTAGATGGAGCCGCGCAAATGTGCCGGGCCAGGTCCAGGCCGTGCAGATGGGGCACCATAGTTCCTTGTGCGGTTAGACCCGACCGATTCTCAAACATATCTCAGCCAGGAAGGTGAGATGCGGGCGCATTCGCTGCGGGAAATGGTCCCAGGCTTTGCTGACATCTGAAAGTTTTGTCGGGTCGGGTGATCTGCTCATGTAATCTGGTCCCATGTCAATGCCAACTGGGGCCTGGATGTTCGATGGATTCACCTGTGGTAGCTTCACCGGATGGCGGCAGCTGTGGTGTACAGAACAAAATTGGTTACACCGATGTAAAGTTTTTTGTCCACCTGGTGCTTCCGAAATAATCACTGATTCCTTATGCCGAGCGCTTCTTTGCCTTAAGACGCGGCGGATCGTCCTGGAATGACTTGCTTCCTGATATTACTGCAAAGTGTGCTCATTTATTCATACCCGCCTTGAACTTACTGATAATTCCACCCCAAAGCGCTTGTACTACACGTGATCACTCATGTCTCTGTCTTAACACGCGTGCGGCCGCCCCGACGTTACAGGTGTGACCTCGAGACGGCGTCACACCGGCCTCCCGACGTTACAGGTGTGACCTCGAGACGGCGTCACACCGGCCTCCTGACGTTACAGGTGTGACCTCGAGACGGCCGTCACACCGGCCTCCTGACGTTACAGGTGTGACCTCGAGACGGCGTCACACCGGCCTCCTGACGTTACAGGTGTGACCTCGAGACGGCGTCACACGGCCTCCCGACGTTACAGGTGTGACCTCGAGACGGCGTCACCACCGGCCTCCTGACGTTACAGGTGTGACCTCGAGACGGCGTCACACCGGCCTCCCGACGTTACAGGTGTGACCTCGAGACGGCGTCACACCGGCCTCCTGACGTTACAGGTGTGACCTCGAGACGGCGTCACACCGGCCTCCTGACGTTACAGGTGTGACCTCGAGACGGCGTCACACCGGCCTCCTGACGTTACAGGTGTGACCTCGAGACGGCGTCACACCGGCCTCCCGACGTTACAGGTGTGACCTCGAGACGGCGTCACACCGGCCTCCTGACGTTACAGGTGTGACCTCGAGACGGCGTCACACCGGCCTCCTGACGTTACAGGTGTGACCTCGAGACGGCGTCACACCGGCCTCCCGACGTTACAGGTGTGACCTCGAGACGGCGTCACACCGGCCTCCCGACGTTACAGGTGTGACCTCGAGACGGCGTCACACCGGCCTCCTGACGCTACAGGTGTGACCTCGAGACGGCGTCACACCGGCCTCCCGACGTTACAGGTGTGACCTCGAGACGGCGTCACACCGGCCCTCCTGACGTTACAGGTGTGACCTCGAGACGGCGTCACACCGGCCTCCTGACGTTAACAGGTGTGACCTCGAGACGGCGTCACACCGGCCTCCCGACGTTACAGGTGTGACCTCGAGACGGCGTCACACCGGCCTCCTGACGTTACAGGTGTGACCTCGAGACGGCGTCACACCGGCCTCCTGACGTTACAGGTGTGACCTCGAGACGGCGTCACACCGGCCTCCTGACGTACAGGTGTGACCTCGAGACGGCGTCACACCGGCCTCCTGACGTTACAGGTGTGACCTCGAGACGGCGTCACACCGGCCTCCTGACGTTACAGGTGTGACCTCGAGACGGCGTCACACCGGCCTCCCGACGTTACAGGTGTGACCCTCGAGACGGCGTCACACCGGCCTCCTGACGTTACAGGTGTGACCTCGAGACGGCGTCACACCGGCCTCCTGACGTTACAGGTGTGACCTCGAGACGGCGTCACACCGGCCTCCCGACGTTACAGGTGTGACCTCGAGACGGCGTCACACCGGCCTCCTGACGTTACAGGTGTGACCTCGAGACGGCGTCACACCGGCCTCCCGACGTTACAGGTGTGACCTCGAGACGGCGTCACACCGGCCTCCCGACGTTACAGGTGTGACCTCGAGACGGCGTCACACCGGCCTCCTGACGCTACAGGTGTGACCTCGAGACGGCGTCACACCGGCCTCCTGACGTTACAGGTGTGACCTCGAGACGGCGTCACACCGGCCTCCCGACGTTACAGGTGTGACCTCGAGACGGCGTCACACCGGCCTCCTGACGCTACAGGTGTGATCTCGAGACGGCGTCACACCGGCCTCCTGACGCTACAGGTGTGACCTCGAGACGGCGTCACACCGGCCTCCCGACGTTACAGGTGTGACCTCGAGACGGCGTCACACCGGCCTCCTGACGTTACAGGTGTGACCTCGAGACGGCGTCACACCGGCCTCCTGACGTTACAGGTGTGACCTCGAGACGGCGTCACACCGGCCTCCTGACGTTACAGGTGTGACCTCGAGACGGCGTCACACCGGCCTCCTGACGTTACAGGTGTGACCTCGAGACGGCGTCACACCGGCCTCCTGACGTTACAGGTGTGACCTCGAGACGGCGTCACACCGGCCTCCTGACGTTACAGGTGTGACCTCGAGACGGCGTCACACCGGCCTCCTGACGTTACAGGTGTGACCTCGAGACGGCGTCACACCGGCCTCCCGACGCTACAGGTGTGACCTCGAGACGGCGTCACACCGGCCTCCTGACGTTACAGGTGTGACCTCGAGACGGCGTCACACCGGCCTCCCGACGCTACAGGTGTGACCTCGAGACGGCGTCACACCGGCCTCCTGACGTTACAGGTGTGACCTCGAGACGGCGTCACACCGGCCTCCTGACGTTACAGGTGTGACCTCGAGACGGCGTCACACCGGCCTCCTGACGTTACAGGTGTGACCTCGAGACGGCGTCACACCGGCCTCCCGGTGACGCCACACACAAATATTTTCTGATGCGTGCATAGATACACATATATGCATATATATGCATATATATATATATATATATATATATATATAGAGAGAGAGAGAGAGATATATATATATATAAATATATATATATACATATATATATATATATATATATATATATATATATATATATATATATATATATATATATATATGTATATATACATACGCATGCATGCATCCAAATACATACGTACATATACGTATGCATATATATATATATATATATATATATATATATATGTAATGCCCACGGAAAAGTGAGCCAATACTCGAAATCAAGCAAAGACGCCAGGGAACCACGAAAATTTAACAACAGGCGGTAAAAAACGCCCAAAAAACGCTGACTGGCTCGAAGTCGTGGAAAACACCAACTACGACAGGGCTGGCGCACATCAGCGGCCCAATATCTGGCTAACGCTGACTGGCTCGAAGTCGCGGAAAAACACCAACTACGACAGGGCTGGCGCACATCAGCAGCCCAATATCTGGCTAACGCCGGTACTTCCATACCCGCTGGTGAAGCACCTGGTTGAGGACCGAAAGGTCGATGGTCCGAGAGAACGTGACGCAGGGGCGCGGGAGCTATATTCAAGTTGGGGCGGGGACAAGCTCCAAAATGCCAAAATGGGCCCCTAAGATTGGATAGCGGGTTTCCCACAAACCGGAATGGGCCCTAATGTAAATCACTGGTCCTCTACAGGTCAGAAGGGGTCCCATATGACATCTGCGCAGAAACGTTTCAAAAAGTGGAGCAGGGGCAGGCGCAGCGTATACTTGGAACTTTTACCGGTAAGCAAGCCTGGTGGCCGGCGGGGGGGGGAGGAGAGGTGGAGAGCATTGTTCGCTCTTAATTGACGTAACACATTTTAGCAATAATTAAGTAGCACGGTTGCTATGCTAGGCGTACATCTATAACTGTTTCCCAATAGTGCACACTCTTGTCCTGATGACTCATCTATACGATTTGACAAATAGGACTATCCAGATTCTTAAGATAGTTATTCGTTTACATCTCCAGGGAAGCAGAAATTCCATACGCGGGTAGGCATCTTTGATCATTGGGGAGGCACTTGCCTCCACAGGGTAGATGCCAAAATACGACCCGGGGACAGGCTGGTCAGAATTTTGAATGCGAGTCAAAAGCTCATAGTGCCCAAGGGTGTTTGTGCGTCCAGGTTTCACCGAGTGCAATCCAAGAGGAAGGCTTGTCGCAGCATTTTAGGCGGAAACGGATCCAAAAGTTTAAAAAACTTATTGACAAAGCTGTGTGAAAAAGCCATAAAACCCGAGTTTCTCCTCTAAAAACCAAGCCACAGAATGAATGCCCTTCCCTCGGGTATCCCTCATCCGAACCCTGCGCCCGTTCGCCGTCGGCGGCCACTGCCTTGCATGACCCATCGCAAACTGATTGGTTGGCTGCTTTGCTGTATGTCCATAGATCAGCGCGACTGCTTGTCGGTGTGTAAAAAATGTATTGCACCATCTATTTTCGAATGGCTTTCACTTGACTTCCCTTTCGCTTCCCTGAGCTATCTGTCTCAACAAGAAAGCCGGCTGGGTGTCCAACCGCCTACAGCGCAAGACTGCGGAGAAGGCTGAACGGAAGGCGGAGCGGTACAGAAACCAATGTCGGTAACGAGATAGTTGTCTCTCCAGTAATAACAGACTTCTAAATGTGACATATTCTGATTAATTGGTTTGCCGATGACCTCCTTGCAGGATGTCATCAGTTTCGGGATTCCAAGGCATGAATTGTCCGCGCCTCTAATAATGGCCTACAAGTTTCGCTCATCCTGCAGGATGCCAGCCGTTTACCTCGTCTATGATGCTGTTACTTAGACACGTCATTTTTCCCAGGCACAGTCAAACGCAATGTGGCGATCGGTGCTTCCTGGAGTGGCGGAGTCAAGACAGTCGGAAAATGGTCTATCAATAGTCGTGACAGAGTTGCCCGTTGCCGCAAGAAAAGGGCTGCTGCGATGCCTGGCGTGGTGGGTCTGCGATTACACTGATAAGGGCCCTAAGGTCCCGATTACAGCGTGTGTGTCAGTAAACAAGTGCAACATGTGTTCCGTGTCTAGCTGCAGCTAGTTGAAATGCGCGATTCTGTATTTTCCAAGGTGCATAACTTGTAAACACGGTCATAATTTGCACACAAACCAGGCACATCTTAAACCAAATTACCTCTTCTCCGGCATGTGGCTGAGAACTGGCGAAAAGCGAACCCAAACGGGCTGATCTGTTGTAATCATGCACTTACCAACGAGCAATAAAGCTTTCTCTTCATTTTGTGTGGTGTTGGCCGCTCCTGACACTTCAGACTCGCGACTCGCGTCCAGAAGCTGCAAATATCGCCTCGGCGGTATCGTGGCCACAGGGACGTCGCGCGGCCATTCAATATTCGATGCACACAGAACGCATCGGTCATACGTGGTATGCCAGAGGGCTGCTCTACTTCTCCTCGAAGGTACGGAGCGCTCTGCAGACGGGGATCGTCCGTTAACCAAGATAAGCCCACAATTGGCGGCACTTTATGTGGTGTCCATGTGCTCCAAACGTGGTCAAAGGGATTACCCCGCCTTTTTTGTACACTTTTCACTTATTGTTTCATCAGACGCGTACGATTTCATTTGTGATACCAGCTGTCTCGAAAACCTGATTAGCTCAGTATTTTGATTCGTAGCAGCCGACCCTGAGGAAGAATTGCCACTGACTCCCTCGCACCACTTTGAAAAAAACATTTCACTTACCTCGCTCCTCGAATCGTGTGCTCAGTAATGTTTACAGCCCACTAATTCATCAAAATGTTTGTGTAATAAACGCTACAAAAGCTTGACACAGTAGCTTTAGACAAAAAGATATGCGAACATGGAGCCATCATCATGCGAATTCAGCGAAACGTTACACCATGACTGATTTCTCGCCTAAAACGGTCGCGTTCACCACAGTGGCTCTTTTCGAGGCGCGCTATGTCTTTGGGAATGGGAGCACCACATGATGCATGCGACGCACTAGTTCAAACCTCAACCAGTGCGCTGCTTGGTAACATGCCCCTGCCCGCTGGAGCCATCACACACGTTCTTTTCTTTGCACCAGTGGAGGTACGCACGGTGGTTGTCGTTACGACGGTAGTCGCGACTGCAGGTAAAAAGCATAGTACGGCTGCAAAGCGTTAACAGGATAATTTTGACTTAAAAATTATTGAAATTGGTATGGTAATATATGGTTCTCATGTGGGCACCATGGATTTTAGAGACGGACGAGCCTTTGTGTTACCCATGTGCAAACCGCGGCGAGCCCCATACGGGCACCATATGATCGCCCATAGGTTCCCATGTGGAAATAAGTGGGCTTCCCTTGTGAGCCCAGTGTGGTTACCATATGTCGGTGCTGGCTTGGAACGGGCTTGGCTGTCGTCACACGGGGAACCCAATGGCATGTGGCTGTATGTTTTCTGCTTTTAGATCTGAGCATGATCCGCAACTGCAATTGAGCGTAATGTCGCGCTTGCCTCCCCTTGTTCCTCCATCACCTCTCTCCCTCGGCTCCGTGCGTAACATAACTTATGGGCGACTCGTCTATCCACACGGACACTTTTTGGACAGGCCAATGAAAAACCTCTTTTCACTTCAAGCGATCTTCTGAAATTGAATGAATGTTAGGACATTGGTCAGTTACCGGTAATTGCGGTGCAGCCTTAAATTAGACTGGCTAGTGTTGGCCGGCGTAAGGAATGGGAGCTGAATATATGGAACCCGTGCATGTGCATAATCGCACGTTTAACATCACACAGGTAGACACATTGTACACGGCAAATGAAATGGACGATAGTTCAGTGTTTATCGCCGCAACAGGACGGAACCCTTGGCATGGCCAAAACATGCACTTTCGGCTCGACTGATCGGTCTAGACCAAAGTCGAGCGATGGTGTTACATTTAAGCTCAATGGTGCGACAGAACTTGCACTTTTTATTCAAGCTCAATTTTTTCTTATGCATAAGCGTTAGCGCAATTTTTAGCGCAGTGTTGCATTAAGTGGAGGCAGAACTCTGCCTCTAATGTAAGTCTAACGCTACCTTGTGTGTGTTTTAACATGTCCTAAAAAGTCATAAATAACAAAAACCGAAGGCATTCATACCGAATAAAACCGTCCTGCATGTTGTATTAACTTGAGGAAAAGCGAAATGCGGTGAGGGTGCAAGTCGACAAGAAGTGTTTGAGAAAGCCAATCATTTGTGAAAGCATATTTTTGACCTCATTCTGGCAACGACATTCAGATAGCTTAGGAAATTACACAGCATTTTGAGGTCATTATTTTAAGAGATAAGGAGAAGGTGACATATTTTGTAGAGAGTGGAGAAGACTTAAGATGAATCAGTTTTAGTGATAACGGTTTTGAAGCTCACTGTAAGGTTTGCAGTAAATTAATGAATTGCTGTTCTTTAAATTTGCATTAATGGCGCATGTTTTTCGAGCAAGTCGCCTGAGCAGCGGGATTTTAACCGGGCTTTTGAACAACTTGGTGGTAGGTGGGTGCGTGACAGAATATTCTGTAGCCCTGGATACGTGATATTAGGGCTGCAGGTGGTAGGTGCGTAGGTGCTAGTTCCTTATATCAAGCTGTGCAGATCACGCGAGGCACTATGTGGTTGGGTGCCGCGGGGTGTACGTCAAACGTCGTTTACCGCTAATCGCATCTGAGCCAGATGCGACTCAGATCAGTTCGCGGTGCATGAAAAACATTCATGTCTTGCAATAGGTACATGGAATCAGAAAAATGTTAGGCATAAAAGTTGGGTAATAATTTTTGGACTATGCCCCTTGTCTTTTATGTCAGTATATAATCACCATGTCAGCCAGTTCACCCCCAGATGCCATCGGGTGTACTGGAGTCTTGAAGGGATGGCTGATGTTTGACTTTCAGCGATGTACTTATTTGTATATAAAGCCCAGGTTTTCTCCTCAGAATTGATTCAAACCAGGCCATCCAGTCGTGAGTCCCGTGATATAGCAACCAAACTGTCAAGGACAAAAATTAAGAAATCAAAGATAATTCCATGGTAATGCTATTATCCTAACATTGTTATCATCCTTATCATCATCATGATGTATTGTGATTCAAATAATACTTTCATCTTTTGGTTGTATTTGAAAGTGGACACACAATGTTTCTGGCAGTTCACCCTCTGAGTGACTGCATCAACAGCAGTGAGCATTGCCTGTAAGTGGCCAAAAGTGAGGCTATGGTAGGACTTAAAGGAGTTCTCTTATGTGAGCATGGGTTAGTCAGTATTTGTTAAAGCATACCATTTCAAACATTGTAATGAAAGCATTTCAACTTTATTTCTTATTTTGACATGCTTTGTTTCATATCAGTGAATAAGTATTTGCTAAAATGTATGTGAATGAGGTTAGGGCATATGACAAGCAAACATAATCCAAAAGATTATCTGTATGCCTGGTACATGATCAAAGAAGGTGTCTCCTGTCACTGGTCATTGTGTCATGCTGCGTACCATATAGCTTCAATTTAGACATTTTAGGAGATTTATCCTGGGAATCAACAATCTTCTTGAGTTGATGATCTACATTTCCATAATACTTTATGCTGTATACATTTATTCTTTCAAACAATGTCATGGTTACACTCCAAAGATACACACACAATTCATGAGCCGGTCGTTGCTGATGGCTCCGTTGTTGGCTGGAGCGCCTGCCCCCGGCCACCCGCCTGCTGAGGTAGGTTCGAGGCGAAGGCGCTCCATCTTTAGGCTTGACAGGTATGGCTTGCGGCCGGTGACAGCGGTCGCGCTAAAGGTCAGCTGACGTTAGAGGGCAGGACAGACTGTGGTGAGCACTGTAGCATGTTCAACTTTCTGCCATCAAATTCTGATGTTAACAATTTAATTGCATGATCTGATGGTAGGGGTCAGGGCTCACACAAGAAGCTCTGCTTAGCATGAGCTCTGATCCCAAAAATCCATCCATTTGGAAGGTTCAGATTAACTATTTGAAGAACTGTAGGAATAGAGTTCCATCCAGATAATTCGTTGCATGGTAACATAGGAACTGAAAGCATTTCTGGCCTGCGGTTGTTATGTATTTGCCATGAAAAGCGACCTTTTCATCAAATGCTCATGATGTTTGATTTGGTTTGCTAAAAATCGTGTGATTTGTACTCCTGTGTCGTATTTTTATGTCAATGTAGGGCTCAGTTGGTCACAAGTGCACTTGAATCCCTGTCTGCTGCCAGCTGTAGTAAGAGAAGCTGCCATTCTGGTCTCCCTGGTACCTACTAGTTAATGTCCATACTCCCGGATGCGCCTGTGCCCAGACTAGTCGCACGGCACAGCCATCTTCTGCCGTACTCTTCCAAGTAAATTAACAGGTCGTCAACATCCGACCCTCTTATCCTCTGTCTCGCTTCATCCTGCATCCTCGCGACACCCCGCTTGTCCGGGGCAAGCTGCATGCGTCAGCCACGAGTGAGCCGAGGGCCCCGTGGGTAGGGGGACCCGGACCGAGTACCCAGCGCACATGCGCGGGTTAAAGCTCGGTGGTTGGTCCCCCAGGCGCATGCAAGCCTGCCCCACCAGTAACCATTTTCCTTCATCACATTGCCCTGAAATGATCAGATGTGGTCGAAGGGGCTCTAATCCAAACAACCAACAAGAAGTCATTTTGACATGGGTCATCCTCACAATAAGCCGACCGCTCCAGCAGGCATTGGTTCTGCGTGGTGCGACCTCCAGCCGCCTGTCCGCGCCATGACCCGGCCCGCGCCCGGCAGGGGCAGCCATGGACGAGCTGGCGCGCGGCGTGGACGGCCTGCGGCTGCAGGAGGACTCGGTCGCCGACCTGCTGGACGCCGAGCCCAGCGCCGACGCTCTCCACCGGCTGCTGGAGCGCACCCAGGGCCAGGGCCTCTCCTGCGGACCGTCGCAGAATGGTGAGCGCTCAGACGGCACGCAGTGTTCGGGACGGACGCGGCGTGACGTGATCCTCGCTGGCGGACCATCTGCGGGACGGACGCGGCGTGACGTGATCCTCGCTGGCGGACCATCTGCGGGACGGACGCGGCGTGACGTGATCCTCGCTGGCGGACCATCTGCGGGACGGACGCGGCGTGACGTGATCCTCGCTGGCGGACCATCGGCGGGACGGACGCCGATGGTCCGCATTCGAGGGCGTCGTCGTTGACGCGGCCGCGTGCGGGCCTGCAGCGGGGTGGGCGGTGCTGGCGGGCGCGCGTCAGTACGCTCTGTAACCGGCGTGGCGTCCGCCGCCAGGTCTGAGTGTGCAGCGTGGCCTGCAGGCAATGTCGGCCGGCCAGCCTCTGGAGGCGCTCCACTGCCTGGCCGAGTGCCACTCCACCACGCTGCGCCACTACATGATCCTGAAGAGCTCCTGCCGACTGGCTCAGTGCGTGGCGGCGCCCTGGCGCAGGCGGCGCTGCCCCGGCTCGCGACGGCGGCTGATTTAAATGCACCCGTAGCGACACTGGGCGTGTCATTTCCTTGGCATCACGTAGAGCTGGAATGATGTTTCCGTTGCCTGGTCCGGGAATAGTGTTTTGTTTCCTTTCGGACCGTAATGTGCTTCCTCGCTTTTGAGACAGGCATGTGTCTACGATAGGATAAACCGATAACTGTATGCTGCAGCGCTCTTGCCCAAGTACCATGCAATTATCAGTTGCATCATGCCATTCTCTGTAACGTGTCTGCTTCTGGGCTGTAATGATATGCGTCATTGAGGGTGCTTCGGAGAGCACCAACCCCGCATTTTCAACACTTATCCCAATACCAGCTCAGTGAAAGCATCCCATTGCCGAGGCATGAGATGTGGTGTCCTCGGTGCCGTTGGGGGACGAGCCGCAAAAGGACGTGTGTTCAGAGCGTTCCTGATGCTTTCTTGCGTTTTGCCTGTTTTGTGTTGTTTTTCTTTGTGTCCATGCCCTGGTGCTGTGACCGGCGGCGACAGCACGGCCCAGCCCGTCCGAGTGCACTTCCAACGTGCTTGCGCTGTAAGCCTCGTGTTACCCTCTGACCGCCGGCGCCCGTGGTGCACCGCTCGCCCCAGTCGGCCCGGCCCGGGCGCCACGAGCGCCGCTGACCGTCGACGCCCGTGGTGCACCGCTCGCCCCAGTCGGCCCGGCCCGGGCACCACGGGCGCCGCTGACCGTCGGCGCCCGTGGTGCACCGCTCGCCCCAGTCTGCCCGGCCCGGGCGCCACGAGCGCCGCTGACCGTCGGCGCCCATGGTGCGCCGCTCGCCCCAGTCGGCCCGGCCCGGGCACCACGGGCGCCGCTGACCGTCGGCGCCGTCGCCGCCAGAATGGAGATGAAGTCGGGCCGGCGGGTGGAGGACTGGCCGGCCGGCACGCAGGAGGCGCTGCTGGACGCGCGCCGCCGCCTGCTGCAGTACCGGCCGTCGCCGCGCCGCCGGGAGGAGATGCTCGAGCTCATCAGCCAGGTGCCGCCCGGTATGTGCGCCGTGGCCGCCAACCGGGCGCTGCCGGGGTTCGGGTGCGGGTGTTGGCGGCGCGCAGGTGCCGCCCGGTATATGCGGTGTGAGTGTTCGCCATGCGGTGTCGGCTACGTGCGGTGGTGGCGCTGGAGTTTGTAACGCAGGGGCCGTCGTGTAATTGGCTGAGCTAGGTCTGCAACACAGTCTGTGACGTGCCACCAGCATCTGCACTACAATCGCAGAGTATGTCTGTCTGTCCGAGAGCTACTCGTTTTGTGCTGCAGGTTATGCGATGGTTTAACAGTGCGCGACTGTGTGTGTGCAGCCGACACGACATGACCGTGCACTATGTGTGTGTAGTCGACACGAGACGACCGCGCAATATGTGTGTGCAGCTGACACGACGCGACCGTGCAATATGTATGTGCAGCTGACACGACACGGCTGTGCACTATGTGTGTTCGGCCGACACGACACGACTGTGCACAGTGTGCATGTAGTCGACACGACACGGCTGTGCAATATGTGTTCTGGATGTTAAGCGAACACGACTCGACTGTGCACTTTGTGTGTTCAGTCGACACGACACGACCATGCATTGTGCGTGTGCAGTCGACACGACACGACTGTGCACTGTGTGTGCTCAGCCGACACGACACGGCCGTGCAATATGCGTGTGCAGCGGACACGACACGCCCGTGGTCAATCCATCCCCTGTTCCCAGACGGTGTGCCGCCTCAGCGCCTGCGTGCGATCGCCAGTGGTCTCGTGAATGCCTTCCCCGCCCGCCAGACCGGCCACCGCCCCAACACCGCGTACTGCTCTGACATGACCTGTCCCGCCGACCAGATTGGACC
Organism: Pollicipes pollicipes; assembly: GCF_011947565.3. NCBI lineage: Eukaryota > Metazoa > Arthropoda > Thecostraca > Pollicipedomorpha > Pollicipedidae > Pollicipes > Pollicipes pollicipes. The sequence goes on along the minus strand of NW_023596225.1, from coordinate 8,926,345 downwards.
GTGGTTCAGCTGACGGCGGTGCCGCGCGCGCGCACGCGGGTGGCGCGCCTGGATACGCCCGAGCTGGTGGTGGCGCGCTTCGTCGGCGGCCGGCCCGACTCGCTGCTTCTGGCGCGTGTGCCGGCGCCGGCCGCCGACCACTGCAGCACGTTCCGCTCCGAGTTCGAGGCGATTCTGGCCGACAACGCCTCCATCCAGCGCAGCCTCTTCAACGATCGCCAGAAGTACTGGACGCAGCGCGGCCTGCTCGACGACCGCATGAAGGTGATGACGGTAGTAGTGTTGAGAACGATGGCGATGCATGAGCGCAGATTGCCTCAGGCTGACCTGACCTACATAACCGACCCGTCTGGAGGCGGCGCGGTTTGTCTCCGGACCATGCAGCAGCACTTGTGCTGGTCCAGGAAACAGCGGAGTAAGATGGCTGGTTGGACAAACACTCGGTGCTGCTGACTTAACTTTCACCGTTACGAATTTGCAGAAATACGTGGCATCTCAGGGTGCTGCACATGCCGTGCGAATGAGCGTGAGTTCCGAACGCCCAGACCACCAACCGAAATATCTCCAGCTGTTGCGAGGCGTGCTCACACCATCTCAAGCACAACGCAATATCGTAACAGCCCATAACAACATAGGGTCTTTATACCGTCGTGGGTGATATCCGACCACCAGCGCGTGACGCGTCGCGACGCCAGCGCCCACGTGACACTAGCGTGCGCGTTGCAGGCGATCGTGCGCAGCATGGAGGTGGCCTGGTTGGGCCGCCAGGCGTACCTGGTGTCGGGCGAGCCCGTCTGCCCCCGACAGCGGGCGGCGCTGGCGGCGGCGCTGGCGGCGCTGCCCGCCTCGCTGACGGCGCCGCAGCGCGCGCGGCTGGCACTCATCTGCGGCCGGCCACCGGCCACGTCAGAGGAGCTGGCCGAGCGCGTGGCCGAGGCGCTGGGCCCGGCGGCGGCGCAGCAGCAGCGGCGCGCCGTCACCGAGGCGCTGGCGGCGCGGCGGCCGGCGCTGCGCGCGGCCTCGCTCACCGCCCCTCGCCGCGGCCAGGTGATCCTGGTGCTGGACCGCGAGGTGCAGCGCTACCCGTGGGAGATGGTGGGCCAGCTGGCCCGCGGGCCCGCCTGTCGGCTACCGTCACTGGCCATCCTGGGCCTGTGCCTCGCCGGCCGGCGCGCCCAGCTGCCGCGGCCGCCCGGTGGCGCCACCTACATTATCAACCCGGCCGGCGACCTGGTCAACACGGAGCAGCGCATGGGCCCGTTCCTGGCGGAGCGCGGCTGGAGCGGTATCGTGGGCCGGCCGCCGACGCTTAAGGAGTTCGCCGCGGCACTGACCGACGGCCAGATCTTAGCGTGAGTGGGCCGGGGGGAGGGGACGGACCCGCCGCCCCGGCCGGTCGCCTATTCGCGGCGAGGTAGCGGTTCTTGTGGGGTGGAGTGGCGAGAGGAGCTCGTGATGTCTTTTGATTTCCTCTTTCGGCGGGGTACGAGTTTCTGCCCAAGCGGCCGCGCTGTTCCGTACGGGTTGATGCGTGTGTGCGGGCGTCTGTTCGTATCCGCCACGTGCAACACTGCTGAGATGACTGGCCCGTCATGTGGATGGTGTTGAGGCATCGTACTGCGCGCAGTCTGCTCGGTGTCGTATGTACCATGGTAACGCTGGTGATCAGTGTTGTTTGTACACTGCCTAGGCACCATTGGTTCGTGTTACGCCGGTGTCTCAGCAACTGCATGCACAACTCCCGGTGCTGACCACAGGACTCTTGTTGACCGAGGCCTGACCCGGCTGCCGTGACGTCATCGATCCCTGCGCGCGGCAGGTACTGCGGCCACGGCTGCGGCAGCCAGTACCTGCCGGCCGAGAAGCTGCGCTCGCTCACGTGCAACGCCGTGGCGCTGCTGTTCGGCTGTAGCAGCGGGCAGCTGGTGCAGCCCGGACCCACCGTCGACCCCTACGGCGCCGTCTACGCCTACCTCATGGCCAATTGGTGGGTGGAGAGCGCGCGCGCGCCGAGCAGGCCGCTGATACGTCGATGAAGGACGGGGGCTGGGCCTTCTTTCGTGAAGCCTTCGTTTTTTCTTCGACCTTGGTCTTAACCATGAATTTTCTTCAGACTGAATACGGAGAAAGCAGCGGCATGTTTTCATTTATGTGACATCCGTTTTGAGTTGCAGCTCTCTTTACGCCGTATTTATTCTGCTGAGTTGGTTCTAGCGTTGGTTCGTGCGCTGGACGGGAGGCAAGTACCACTTATTGTTCTTAGGGATGCGACCCAGGGCAAAGCTTGAAGTTGGCGACATCACAGATATTTGAGACTTGTTTGGGGTTTGTTTGGACTTAACAGCTGCGATTTAAGAACATCATTTTCTGCTCGTTCTGGGATAGTTAGATGTATGCTTTTGGCTAGCCCCCACTCGTTAAATCAGTGTATGAACTACTATTTTGTGCTACTTGAACAAAACTGGCATCACTCATGGCACACTGCCATGCCTGATCAGCAAGAGTTGATGGGGTGTCTTGTTTAAATCACACTGCTTGATTTACGGCTGTGTATAAAATGATCGTTATGAGCGTTGCATGACCTACTGTATTCGATGCATCCAAAAAAGCCAACTCGACATGATTACACCTGGTACGCGACGCCCTGTGCTGTTTACTCCCAGTTCACAAACGGCTGTCGTGTTCTGTGGCATGGCGCATCATGTCGCAGAGCGGACACCGTTCAGATGGTGTGTAAGTTTCGTTTTTCGTTTCGCTGGCTGTCTACTGGCATCTCCCTCACAAATCTCCTCCGTCGGGTGGGCAGTGCCGGTAGCCGAAGTACCTGCTTCAATCTTTTATGAAATTGTAGAATTGAAACTCCGGTTTATAGCTTAACAGCCGCCCGCTCGTTCCCCAGCGAGCATACTAGGCGTTTCAACGATGAGAATGGGTGGAGTCGCCTTCATTCTCTGTGCCACGTCGTATATGCGGCACTTTGCTTCCGTTGGCATGAAATATTCAATCGAAAGTGGAATGCATGCACATGTTTAGGAATACGCACACGTGTTGTCATGTCCGTGTTAATGGCGTGGCTTCATGTCCGGCGATATTGAAATTATCACAAAAATATCCGCCCTCCGAAAAAAATCCTTGAAAACTCGCCGCTCTGAAAGGCCAATGGGTTCCACTATTGCCCCAAATGATAGCTGTCTTGTTAGCTGTACTAAAGTTGGGGACTTTGTGAGGCTGGGAGATTGAGGCCGGGTACTGCTGTCGCAGGAGCTAACAGGCCACCATCGGGATGTTTGTCTCGAGAAGCTGTATGTGCTAGAACCTTCCTCGCAACCTCCCTCGAGCCTCCCTTGCGGCCTCCCTCGAGCCTCCTTTGAGCCTCTCTTGCAGCCTCCCTCGAGCTCCCTTTGCGGCCTCTCTCGGGTCTCCCTCGAGCCTCCTTTGCGGCCTCCCTCGAGCCTCCCTCGAACCTCCTTCGAGCCTCCCTCGAGCCTCACTTGCAGCCTCCCTCAAGCCTCCCTTGCAGCCTCCCTTGAGCCTCCCTCGAACCCCCCTTGCAGCCTCCCTCGAGCCTCCCTCGAGCCCCCCTCGAGCCCCCTTGCAGCCTTCCTCGAGCCTCCCTTGCAGCTTCCCTCGAGCCTCTTGCAGCCTCCCTCGAGCCTTCCTCACAGCCTGCCTCGAAGCCTGCCTCGAGCCTCCCTTGCAGGCTCCCTCGAGCCCATCTCGCAGCCTCCCTCGGGTTTTTCTCGAGGCTGCCTCGCAGCCTCCCTCAAGCCTCCGTCGTCAGTTGCGTTGTATGGCTTCTGATGCATTGTTTGGTGGGCAGACGGTATCAAGACATTTTGATGCAAATTTTTAGGCTCAAAGCACAAACCAGCTGGATCATTTTTGGGGTGGGGGCAATTGCTCAAGTTGTTATCGTCGCAACTCTTAGCCGTCGAGGCAGACAACGCCGCTATGCGAAGGCGCAGCCGGGCACCTTTCAGCTTAGACTAGGTCTCTGGCCGCCGCGCTCTCCGCGCCGGACTACGAGCCTCTGCAGTGGGGCTATGTTCCGGCGGACGTGTTTGACGCTCTGCCTGTACGCTCGCCCAGCCCGGCGATTCTAGGTAACCTGTGGTCTGTCACGGACAACATGCTCGACACCTACTCCAAAGCAGTTATCGACAAGTGGACAGGTGAGCTCAATCTCGCCCGATGGGAGGTCTCCAACGCGCTCGTACGGCACCACTGATGTACTGAAGATAGGGTGGCAGACGGCTCGCGTGGCTAGGAAATGCGCGCTTGCGAAAGGCGTTTCTGTTTGGTGTAATGTACCTTTGTGGGCCCGCCGGCTGTCCGTAAGTGGCGGTGTGCTGTGCCTGTTATTCACTGAGCATGTTTCGCCTGCCGGCCAGTACAACGCGTGCACGGCCAGATCAGTGGACATGGCGTCCCCTCATGGGAACTTCTTGCGTGGCACCCACCCAGCCACCACCTCGTCCGAGCGCTCGTTTTACACGTCCGAGCCGTCCCCTTGGGGGACGGTGGGCGCGGTGCTGCGGTGCGGCCCGGGACGGCGGCGACGGCACGGCCGCCCTCTCGTACCCCCGCGGTGACGCGGCTGCCCGCTTCCAGGCGCCGGCGACAACCCGAGCCTGCCCGAGGCCGTGTCCGCCGCGCGCGGCTCGGTCAGCTCCACCTTCATGGCCGCCGCGCCCGTCGTCTACGGCCTGCCCGTCACGCCGGACGCCGCGCTGGACCGCACGACGCCGGACCCGGCCGCGTCCGACGGAGAGGAGCGCGCGACACCAGACCTGGCCACGCTCGGCGGAGAGGTCCTGGCGGCGGCCGGCCAGGGCCACGTGACCGTGCCACCAGGGGAGAGCGGCGAGCCGCTGGACGGCGGCGGCCGGGACGGCTCGGCCGGCTCGAAGCGCACCACCCGGGATAAGGTGTCGGCGCAGCGCGATGGGTCGTCCGGACGGGCACGGGCGAGGCAGGCCAAGCCGCCGCCGCCGGCGGCGCTGGCCGCCGGCCGCGGCCGCACTCGGCGGAGCGCACGCGAGACGTAGCGCCACACCACCGCCGTAGTACCGCTGTGGAGGGGGGGGGGGGGGACTACCTCTGGATTGATTGCCAGGAAACAGTACAATGTCCGGCGGGTGACCGCCGCCGCTGACTGGGGCGTCGCGGTTGTGTTCCGCCTCGCGCGGTATAAGGCACCTTACACAGTTGTCATAAACATGAGTGTCCAATGTATTGACACAGTACGGTCATCTAGTTAGGGCACTTGCGCTTCATCATTGACTGTTGGCGAAGACGCTGTGACAAATAGATCAGTTTGAGTGTGAGGCGCCCGCTTGTACCACGATTGGGTCACCGCATGCCACCGCGGCGTTGTCCACAGTGCCCGAGCCGCCGGCCGTCGCTGCCGCACCCGCTGTGACCTCAGGCACGGCTCGAGGCACCGACCACGGCTCGCGCCCATCTCAATTCACAGCGCACACTTAACGTACACGATTACATCACCGCCAATGTCGCTCAACGCGGCGTGCGGCGGACTCCAGTGACGTCGCCTGCGACCTCTGGCAAACACACGCACTGGGCAACGATCCTGCCCTCCCCCGCCGCTTCGCAGCCCCGTCACAGCGCTACCGTCCCGGCCGCCCTCGGCGCCCTCAGCTCTCGTCGTACACTTCCAGCACGTCCTTCAGGTGATCGTTGTCCTTGGGGCCCTTGTTGCGCTTCTTGCCGCGCGAGGCCTTTCGCTTGGGCGGCACCAGCTTCTTGAGGCCGTGGTCGTGCATGGCCTGCAGGCCCTGGCGCTCGAGGTACTCCTCGATCTTCTCGTCGTCGACGCCGCGCACCGGCACGCTGCGCCACAGCTTGGCCAGCTCCTCATCCACCTGGAACCGCGCCGTCCGGTCGTTGTAGAAGATGACCTTCTTCTTGTCCTGCGGCCGCACGATGTAGGTGATGTCGTTCGCCAGTTGCTGCGGGCGGGAGCCGGGCCGTTAAAAGGGGGCCCGGGCGGCAACGGGCTGCCTGCAAAAGACTGCGATGAGATAAACGTATGCCCCTTTGTATAGCCACGCCATCGGAATGGCTTCGTTTGGCAGCGCGCTCGCGATCGGTCGGGGACCGATTCACATGTTCGGTGACAAATACAAATGCCTCACCACTGATCAATTTCCAATTCTTTTGCAACATCATACCCAACAGGCCTCGACGATCTTGTCACTGGTCACAAACCTAGCGCACCTTCATGATCCTGTCGCAGTTGGGCAGGCTCTCCTGGACATCCTCAAGCAGTAGACCGCCGTAGCCCTTCAGGTCGTGCTTGCGTAACAACTTCAGCATGGTCTTGCGATCGCGCAGGTCGTACGGCGGCTTGAACTGGTACTTGTTCTCCGGCGTTGTCATGATCTTGGGATTGCTGGGAAGTGCCTTCTGTGACGAGCCACTGCAGCAACAGTGGGACATCTGTTAGCTTTGGCCAGGCGTCTCCAACCGGACCGGATTCACCACAAGGCAGAATACAAAGGTTTCGGTGGGCGAAAGAATTACCATGTGGCCAGATCATGCCGGAGTAACGGAAGACAATACCCCTTCCTTCCGGAGGTGCGGTACGTTTGGTTTACTTTCTGGCGCACGAACCATCAAGGTCACCGGCGTTGCAATCTTCTGCGTCAGCGCTAGCGGAAGAAATCTGGACGCAACTGGTGGTGGGCCTGGGCGCCACGTCATCGGCACCGTCTGAGCGCTACACATTCCGCGGGTCTGGTAGTGGGCCTGGGCGCCACGTCATCGGCGCCGTCTGAGCGCTACATATTCCGCGGGCCTGGTAGCGGGCCTGGGCGCCACGTCATCGGCGCCGTCTGAGCGCTACACATTCCGCGGGCGTACCCTCGCCGTTTCGTGGATGTAATTTTGCACTACGATGGATTGGGGACCCAGCAAATCAGCCCACCCTGGGCTGCCGAGGTCTCGATCACATGTATGGATCGGATCTACAAACAGGATATGAGGCGCATGAGCTTCACTTCATATGTAGCTGGTAAAGACAAGACAGACCATAACATGATCGCAAGAAACTGTATCAGCACGTTATCGGCCAATTGAGGTCCAGCACTACATGGCGCTATCAACCTCACTACATCAGCCCGCAGAACTGATGAGCTGCTCTATTATATGGAGTTATCAACCTCACCACATCAGCCCGCCGGACTGATGAGCTGCTCTGTTGTATGGCATTATCAATCTCACCACATCAGCCCGCCGGACTGATGAGCTGCTCTATTATATGGAGTTACCAACATCACCACATCAGCCCGCCGGACTGATGAGCTGCTCTATTATATGGAGTTACCAACCTCACCACATCAGCCCGCCGGACTGATGAGCGGCTCCATTCCGTGATGCTGTCGTGTCTCACCTGTTTGACCTTGGAGCCCACGTCAAGCTGGTTGGTCTCGTCCAGGATCTCGTCGATGGTCAGAGGGTATAGGTTGCCCTCCTGGTGGCGCTTGCGCATATGCTTCACGATCTTGGCAAGCACGCCGAACCGGTACTGAGAGCTGCCCGACACGAGTTTTAGGCTGCGGACGGCGGCAGGGGTCAGGCGGCGCTGCGCAGCGTCCCACACGCGGCGGCGGCAGCGCTGAGACCGGCACCCGGTGCTTAGACGCGTTGAGACCGGCGCCCGGTGCTCAGACGCGCTGAGACCGGTGTCCGGCGCTCAGGCGCGCTGAAACCGGCGCTCGGTGCTCAGGCGCGCTGAGACCGGCGCTCGGTGCTTAGGCGCGCTGAAACCGACGCCCGGTGCTCAGGCGCGCTGAGACCGGCGCCCGGTGCTCAGGCGCGCTGAAACCGACGCCCGGTGCTCAGGCGCGCTGAGACCGGCGTTCGGTGCTCAGGCGCGCTGAGACCGGCGCTTGGTGCTCAAGCGCCGGGCGATCATCACGCACGGGCCGAGGGTCGGCGCCGTCGCCGGACCACTGAGCCCGGTTCGGCGGGAGTAGGCTGGACGGCGTAAGCGTGCTGCTTGCGTTGAACAAGGATTTTGGGCTTAGCGCGGGCCTGATCGACGGGTCTGATTGCCTGTGGTTGGTCGAAAGCTCAGCACAGTGCCGCCAGCGACTGGAGCGAGTCTACCAGCTCGAAGTTTCCGCCCCCCCCCCCCCCCCCCCTCCTCTCCGCTCCGTCGCTGCTCACCTGTGTATGTCTCCAGGGGTCGGTCCCACCTTTGCTTTCTTTTTCGGCGGTTCGCTGGCGCTGGGCTTTGTTGGTGCCTTTTTTGGCTTCGTCTCCACCCTGCGGTGTGAAACAACGCCTGATTTGTTACATCGCCGTCAGTGTGATGCACACGTCCAGTCCAGGCCCATGCCGCGGTGTGACGCACACGTCCAGTCCAGACCCATGCCGCGGTGTGACGCACACGTCCAGTCCAGACCCATGCCGCGGTGTGACGCACACGTCCAGTCCAGGCCCATGCCGCGGTGTGACGCACACGTCCAGTCCAGACCCATGCCGCGGTGTGACGCACACGTCCAGTCCAGACCCATGCCGCGGTGTGACGCGCACGTCCAGTCCAGGCCCACGCCGCGGTGTGACACACGTCGAGTCCAAACCCATGACGCGGGAAATACCAATGAAATCATTCAATGAACATATATATTCATCTCAAAGACCAGGGGTCTTCCTGAAAATAACACTTCACGCCACATGACCTAAATGAGGTAGTCCAGCAAAGCGCAGATACCTTCCTTTCAACTGCGATCTGTTCGCGACATGACGGCGATGGATTGAAATGCTCCACGTTCAGAACTTGTTACAGTTGGGTCACAATGACAATAAAGCGTAAGGTCTGAACGCCGACGAAATGCGAAAACTTACACAGGGGTGGCCATCGCTTTCTTCCGAAAGGCATCCCTTTCCTTGAGAAGTGACGGATCCATGGCTAAATGCTTGCTGAAAAACAAACAAAATCAATCAAATACTAATGGATACAAGGAGCAAAACGGGACGACATTGCAGCCCTCAGTCAAGTGTCTTTTAGACCTTGGACGCCACAGAAAACATGAGTGTTGCGGTCACGAACAGGGCAAGCACAAGCCGAGCCGAATAAATGAGGTAATTCTTCTGTCTAAAAAAGCATGCAGCATGTAAACGCGCTTTTCACGACGGGTTCAAAAATTCCACATCACATGCACACCCGCTCCAAATTCACCTCCAGGCCAGCACCCAAACACTTCAACTTTTGTCCAGAAGATACCTTGCCCCTGTACCTGCAACAAAGCGAAGTATTGTGAACAATAATTCATCGCCAGTAACGCATCGTCATAAAACAGTTCCATCTGTGAGTAGATGGAGCATCACAACCTTTAATTTCAACATGCACCAGACTCCAGGGGTGTAACAAAGGGCACCAAAAATCTCCATGTTAAAGAGACCACAAACTCCAGGAGACTGGGGCATCCCAACCTTTCATTTCAGTACGCACCAGACCCCAGGGGCATCACAAAGGGCACCAAAAACCTCCATTTTAGAGTGACCGCAAATTCCCGAGGTCACCACAAACGGCCCCCAGGCCCTTAGATCCCCCTGGCCGACGATCACGGGCCCAATTTGAGTGTCCGACAGACAAGCCGAAGGTCATATGAAGAGACCCCAGTCCGAAAGCCCGACCCTAAAGTGCCAACATGTCAGGTGCCAGCCAGAGGGCCTCTCGTTCCGATCTGGGGCCCATGACACAGTGAGAGCCCCTATGTCAGCTGGCTGAGACCACCAATACGGAACAGTCAATTTCGTGCCAATCTGGGCCTTAGTAGGCCCCATTCCAGTGCAGGGGCAAGGCCAGGGCCTGCAAATGTCAATAAGAAAGCCTGTTGCATTTGTCGGGGCCCCTGTTGTTGTCATAGGGGCTTTACGACTCAGTCAGCTGCTGAGGCTATATGGCGTCGCCTGCCTCTCGCCCTGGCAGGAAGGGCTAGCACCACGGGGAACCCAAACCTGCACCTCTGGTTTCCCAGACGCACAGAGTTTAACGAAGACACGTTAACGACAACAGTTGACCGTATGTCGGCAATGTACCCCGGGTCGGCCAGCAGCACATTTGCTGGGCAAGGGCAGAGATGCCGTTAATGTCAAATGGTCTCTTGCGTTAGTCGGGGCCCACTTGACATTCAGAGGAGATCTCAGAAATGGCGGTGCAAAGGCTCTCATTCACGATGAGGCGGTGGAAAATCCTGTGCGAAGCCCCAGTACTGCACGATGGGCCCTCCACACCGTTTCAATCCGGGGCCGCTAGGCCGCGCTGGCGCCTCGGTGCCAATTACTGGGCACCCCGCACCGGTACGGGATCCGTTTACACCAGCGAGCGTCCCTGCTTCGACCCGGTGCCAATATACCGGTCAGAGCGCCTGTCGCATCAGAGGGGACTGGTGTGTGATGCGTCCCTCTGAGGGCCTCCGCATCGGCCAGGGGAGCCTTGTCCTCGCCTGAATGGCAGCGACAGCCGCTACGGACCCTGGGCTGCGACGAAATGCCCTGCAACTCTAGGCCACGAGTTTGCCCGCACAATTCCGAAGCTGATTTTGGGAACGGAACTAGAGGTTACAGCGGCACGAGCAATAGAGGTTACGTCATTGCGTCATGAGTTTGTGGTGCTAGTAAGTGCTAATCCGTTCGGGTATCAATCTGAGTATCGCACGGATGAGACCTGGCCAGGATACCTTTCACACATACCAATTGATTTCATAGCGATCGGAAGTGCTGCTTTCCGATGCGTGGTTATTTTGGATCGCCTGTTCACTGCCGCCGGATGTTAGCCGCAAGGCCGACGCCACGCGGCCCGTTGAGACTGCAATCCCCGACGTCGGCGCTCTTTCTCGCAAATGGCGAATGCACGTGCTTAAAACAATTTGATACGTTTTTGGTGATAAATTCTAAAGACAGGATAAGCTACCAAGGATGAACTGTGGATGGACACATCATTGGCAGTTTTTGACAGCATTTTAATCTTTGATGTATGCTGGCATTCAATCCCCAGCCTCTCAATGCATTTGCATATCCCTGAGAAAATCTGGCAATGCTGCTGAACATGGTTTTAAAGGAAGGGCCAAAATGAGCCAACATAAAGTGCACAATGCCCACAATTAATTTAAAACAGTTGTTTCATTCCTGCTTAATCTACTGAATTGCATCTTCAGGTAGCTTCTGGTAGCTTCCAGCTTCTCTTTCAGTCCTAGAAGTTCAGCATACAAAATAAGAGGAAATTTAACTAAAAATAAAGTAAGCTAAATCCCACAGAGTATTCTCACAGAAGATATGCTACTGATTGCATGACAAAAATCTGAAAACAGAGTGGAAAAAATCTGGGAACTTGTTGTGAGGGACCTTGCTACAACTGTGAAGCATCACCCTCCCTGAACAATCCTTGATTGGCCACTCAAATGCCTCTTGGATTGGCGTTGCATAATCCCCACATGTATATCACAACTACCTGGGAGTTACATGCATTATGAGATAAGGTGATACTGGATACTACATATTTTTCAGTTGCTGACTCAGCTTTTTAGATAACTTTTGAGTTATCATGATGTCCAAAAGATATTGCTTTTGGGAGTCATCATGTTTGACATTGCATTTGTTGGCCAAGCTTTAGTTTAACATGGGACAACATGGTAGCACAGCACACAAAATTTTAGGGGCATTGCAGCATGCTATGAAGCTGGTATTACCAGTCATTAGTTCTTTTCCATGTAACTACTCTGCAAAGCCTTGGCTTCAACAGAACACAAACAGATGTTAATGCATAATGGCGACATGATGCATACAGCCTGTTTAACCACATGGTGCATACACCATATCAGTCTACAACCACATCCCATTCATGTGTGCTGAACAGAGAACATCCCATTCATGAGGCTGAGACAACTTGTCATAGGTGGAGATAAGTTGTAAAGAGTGAATGACTTGTAAGATGCACATTCCATGGGAGGAAAGCAGGAGTTAGTTCTTATTCCAGAATGCTGATTTTGACCCCAAGCATCATAACAAATTTGTATTGTCTCAAACAACAAGGACCCTGATAAAGGGACGTTATTAGTTCCCATGTTTTTGCCAGTGAACAGCATTATCCCATCAATGATAGGAAGTGATTACACAAACTTTCTGCTATTATCACCTCAATTGCCTCTGCAATTGAGGTCTGCACTGGGAGTAACTAATTACTTTATCCTTATGTTAAGTTACAACAATTTTATATTGCAATTATTGTTGATGCTCTAAGTCCTAGCAAAAGTACTAGAACCATAAATTTGTTGTTGATTTGCCACAAATACTAAATTAAAAATTGATGAAATCTTCCAAGAAGGAAGCTGAATTTATATTTCTGGTTTATGATTTGATTCTGAATTACATCAATTAAATTCTGGGAACCTGAAATGGTTGAATAATTCAAAACCTAAAAGTTAGTCCTCCTAAATATTCCAAGAATAACCACTTAAATGCCTAATGAACATGACTGACAAAGTAGCTGGCATTTTTTCCACTATATGGAAACAGTTAAACTAAAGATAGCATGGCATATCCATAGATGTAACCATCACAAAGGTCAATGATATCTGTACCCCCATTTGGACAGGGCAGATTAGACTTTATGCTTTGACCAAATCAAATGACACCAGAACAGAAGTGAACCCATTGACATTCAAGGGATGTCTGCCAGATCCCTGACAATATATGTAACCTGCAGGATGACAGCAATAGTTTATCAGCATGTATTACTACAAATGATAACAAATGTGCAAGGTACTTAAGAGTATATTATACCTGTAAAATATTTGAATCAACAGTTATGTTATGCTAAATTCAGTTGTCCAGGTCAGAAATAAATCATCAAAGCTTTAGCTGACAGTTGCAACGCCGATTTCCACGCTCAGTTGTGGAAATTCTGAGTTATAGATGCAATGTCAAACGTAATTTCTTTTCAGTATATAGGACAGAGTTATATAAAGGTGTTAAAGGAATTCATGTCTGGCGCATGTACAGATAACAAGTTTGTATGGTTTGCTTGCTGGATTTAGCTGATGTGGACCGTTTTACTGATTGCGAGGCCTGCGCCGGCGTTACCGAATAACTATGGATTTGGGTTTATCGTGGCTGACAGGCTCACCTGCGCGCACCCAATGATAGCTCGGACTATGGCGATCTTTTAGGCTGTCGCGAGCGGTGCTGTGTTTACGTGAGTCGTTTTCGGCACATTGCGCAGCTTTGCATGTGAGGTACTAAAAAACAGGAATACTCAGCAGACATACTCATTCTTATAAAAAGCTCATTACATCTCTTTCAAGTAATCATCAAATCACTCGATCCACCATATCACGATACCCTTCTGCAAGGACGAAAGCTTTGACCCTAGATTAGGTAAAAAATCGTCAGTTTTTACAGCTTTCAGCTAGTTTACCTCGTACCTTCTAGAACTTGAATAAGCTTTGAACCGAACTTTAAAGAAAGTATAGGCTTGTTTGCCAAAAGGTTCCTTTCAGAGCACCCATTGAGAAAAAACGAAGCAGAATCCAATCAGTTGTTCAGCCACCAAAAGCGGGGTTGTCCCTCTTCTCCAACGTTGCGTTTTGTATGCCTGCTTCGTTCCTTTTTGGGCTTGTAGCATCCATTCTCATCAACCAATTCATTGACTGCTTTGAACTCACTTATAATGATGAAAGGAAGATGAATCAGATGATGGGAGGTTGTTTCAATGAATCATCACCGTGATCCCCAAACTGACATCTCAAAATTGTCCATACCTAGGGCTTGTCTACCTTCAGGGGGTGCATACAAATTCTTACTCGCAAACCATTGAGATATCGGAAACTAAGGTATGGCTCCGATCGTCTCGAGACCCTAATCATAGAGTCAGTAAGAGTCAGTCGCGGCCGTGAAGAAGCTTGCAGCAATCCCAATGCAGGCGAGAAGTGGAATCCGCCAATTCACGTCATGGAGACAAAGCGCGCAGCACTGGCATAATTTACAGATTGATCAACGCTTGGCAAGTTTCGCACTCAAAAATGTTATCGTAAATCACGCCGTCTACACGTCGTAAAGAGCTCTCCATTTGCTGGACTACAAGGCAATGAATGCGCGTTGTTTATTGCTAGCTGTTGCTTTGTAAATGACCACTTAGCGCGCTTCTGCATCCTTTAAAAGAACTGTTCCGTATCTGTATGGGGTTTTCAGCTGAGATGTTCATCTTCTAACATCACTCCCTGCAGTTCACAGCCATGTCCTTTTTCAGACTTAGACCCTCTTGTTTCTGAGGTTGACGCACGCGAACTTGTGCAATCTATTTCGCAACGCCTATTTGAAAGGTACCCAGACCTGTAGCATGTCACGGAAACGTCATGTGAGTACCTCCACTCACTGTATCGTGTTCATGGTAAGGAAAAAAGCAATGATTTAGTACCAGCTGTCCCAGTGATGTAAGACAATTGGCAGACCAACTGAGCTAGCGAATGCACGTCTCGACCACGAACAGCGTGTTGTAACAAAACCACAGGGCTTTGGACAACTGCTAGTAATGACGAGCACGGGACTAAGAAAATAATGGTTTTAGAATAGCAACGCAACCGAGAATGCAAGCAAATAACGTACTACCACGGAAAATGTGCGAGAACTCCACGAGCAAGGCGAAAACACATTCGTATAGCCCTAGCACCGTGACCGCCTACAACGCACTGCCGCAGAATATCCGCGAGCTGAGCCTTCCACAATTCAAACGCGAGTTGCGTAGTTATATCCCGCAGCGGCAGATCAATAGCGGGTAGCGACATCTACTTCAAATAGCTTACGCGAATGTGAGAGTGCGTTCTGAGTGTGTGTGCCTGCGTGTGTACGTGTTTGCGCGGGCCCCCGACCTAGTGTTTTATTTCCATGACACGGGCTCTGTAATAGCCACATTCTGAACGGAGTGAGCTTATGACGTGTAATAAATAAATAAATAGCATAAATCACCACGCAGACCACCTACGCCATTTTGCGACGACCAGAAGCACAGGCGAGTGACGCTGTGCGCTGTAGGGGAAACTCGGACACGGCCAGTCTCGCGGCGACTCGGGTGTCATAAACAAACGTTCCATTGGTATCATGTGATGCTTGCCTCAATATCTTCAGATGTTGACTTCCCAACCAAGTAAGGAACAATTTTCAGGAGTACATCATAGGTAGGCCTAATAACTTCGGCAGAAGCACATTGGGCTGCCAACTTTCGGTAAAGAACGGATCCTTGGTCTCCTCTGCATAACTTGTTGACCCAGTCGCAAGAATCAGTGAAACCCCATACCACCAGCAGTCTGGCGAATGGCAGCCGTCGCCTTGGCCTGCCCGTTGACTTCCTAGCATGCACATAAATGCAGAGCGCACCCATTGGACTGCATTTGGCCATGGCCCTGCAAACTCGTGCTCATGTGCCGTCACGCACCACAGTGACGCGCTGGATGAGTCACGATGATGCATTCATGACGTCACTGGTGCTATTCATGTGCATATCAATATGACGTCACGCACATGAATAGCGCCGATGGATTCCATGAAACCCAATCCCAGACCTTCATCCGTTTTGTTATGCGCGATACGTGTTGCACCTGAAATGCTTCGAACATCAACGTAACCAGCGCAGCAGAAAACAAACATCTTGCAGACTCTAGCACCCGGAATATGTTCGGGCTGACGAAACCTTGAATTTAGAGACGTAAAAAGAAACATGGCGCCAGGCGAAAATTACATGGTTTATTTGCCATCGTCGGCACGTTATCAATGAACAAGAACATTCAACCGCAATGTCACGTCCTGCTGATTATGGCGGCGTTGACACAGACGCGTGCGGCACAGCAGAAGTGCGCAGGGACGTTAGCCTGGAACTAAGTCAAGAGAGCAGGTGATTAGGCACGGCCCGCGGAGGAATGCAGCCCAGCGCCGCTCTATGGGTGCGTGGCAACGGAGGCATGGTGCGGACACAGCGGCAGCACCGCTCACAGGTCCTCGTCGTCTTCGGGTAGCGCCGTCTCGGTGGCGACCTTCAGCTCGCTCTCGATCTGCTTCTGCCACTGCGGGTCCATCTGGACTTCCGGCGGCTCCAGTGCAGGCATGGCCACAAACTCGAGGTTCGGGTCACCAATCAGCTTCCTCGCCAGCCATAGGAAAGGCTTTTCGAAGTTGTAGTTGGACTTGGCTGAGATGTCATAGTACTGAAAAGATGCCAACAACCGTCACGCTGCAGCTCCTATATGACAGGGGAGATCGCACCTTCTGCTTGCTTAAGTCCGTAGGTTCATACATGCTCGATATCAAGAAAGAACAGTCTACACATGTGGGTGGGACTGGCTAATAATTACAATCGAAATCGTTCGTGGATGCATTGAGTAACCTGTCCATTTACAGAATAACATTTCATAGGAAGGATACCATCGTTTACTAATTGTTGCCAACAAACCAGCCAACCGAAAGGAAAATCCACAGATCTGGGGACTTTTAAGGCAACCATTCGTGCCATTCCGGGGAGTATTTCATAACTGGTTGTTCACTGAGCGCCGACCGGGAATGTTTCGCATCATAGTACACGGCATGCATGCAATCACCACGGCAAGTTCAGTGTTTTTTTCCCAATAAAGCTGCGTTCGCGAAGATCCAACATCACTGCCCTCAAGGATGCTGTTCTGTATGTCGCTAGTCAAAACTATGAGCCGTAATGGGTAAGGTGACACAGGTTGCCGTTTTCAGATCTGACCGGGTGCAAGTTACGCTTTGATATGTAAGCCATCGCAGAGTTGTTAGCTAATAGAGCTCTTTGGGCCAGGCAGTTCAATCAGATGATGACTGTTGAAATACTGCTCAGGTGATCAACAATGACCAAAAATGGTGACGAAAAAAACTTGTCCGCGGGGGAACATCCACAAGTTCGCTTCAGAAACAACCAGAAGAATTTTGCAAAGGCACGGAAAACTATCCCTTCCAAACACATCTTCGGGCCCAGACTTTGAGTAAGTCGTCCAACATGCAACTTATTGCGCCCATCACGCCGGACGGCTGGCTTAAGGGGATTACAGAGACAATGGTCTTCTCGTGCTATTTTGTCTCATGTCCTGCCTGCAATTCTGGTCACATGGCAAAGCTCACCTGCAGGTTCTTCTTGCGATGAAAGACGATGGACTTTGCCTTCACCTTCCTGTCTTTGATGTCCACCTTGTTGCCACAGAGTACAATGGGAATGTTTTCACACACTCTGACCAGGTCTCTGTGCCAGTTGGGGACATTCTTGTAGGTGGCTCTTGATGTGACATCAAACATCAGAATGGCACACTGGCCCTGCAAAAAATACATGGGGAATAAAAAAGTGACTTCAGTGAACACCCACATGGGCAGCTTTAGGGGGGGGGGGGGAGGGTCACTACAATAACCTCTAAGCAGCACCACACTGTTGAGCTGCAGGCAATTAAACAGAAAATTTTTTATATGACTATGCAAATCCAGGAAGGTTGCTAAACTATGGCATGTCAGTCATGCAAGAGCTCTCAGTGAACATAATGTCTACAGAACCAAGAAATCTAGTGACTAAGTAGCATTAAACCCCTACAACTTTGAGATGGTGTCAAAGTTAATTAAAATTAGGATTATAACTAATGTAACAAACCTTGCATCAGGAGTCAAAGAGGGATCAAGGTCAAAACAGAGCACCTCATCAATATGAATCCTTGATAAAAGGAGCATCAGAAGAGTCTCACTATGACTTATAAGGTTCAGGGGAGGTCACCCACCTAAAATGACCATGGCCAGTCTTTTGCCTTAAAAAACATGCAAACTATCATAGTTAACAACAATTACTTTGCTTCAAACACCAAAATAGCCCTAAGGGTTTTTAGTTGTCATGACATTCTGAAGGTCAAATGAGGTCTAACCTGACATGAACACTTGTGACCTTTTGCCTATCAAAAGCAGCTAGGTTACAGAGAATGTTCCACATTTGAGGATATTGGAGCAATCATCATAAATGATGAAATAAGTCACTCACAACCAATGTTTAATTAGGTCTGTTTACCTTGCAACAAATTGGTTGAGAGTCAGTTAGTGAAATTTGTATCTGGAATCATGCTTACAAAGCCAGTCATGCACAACTGGGTAGTCACAATGTTCTTAGTCTTGATTGCCACATGGCCAATGTAATGGCAGGATTTGAATGTCATTATTACAGTGCCATAGATGCTGGGTCTGCACATGTTTGCAGGCATGTTGCTCAGATACTAGAAAAGTTTGGGTCATAAGGGCAGGGCTGCAACCTGTACTGCACAGTATTCAGGATGGCTATTCCAGTTCAAAACTCCATAAAATGCTGAACACTCCACTTAAAGCTGGTTACATAACATATGAAGGCCACTCAGGCACAGATCGCAAGTTTCACCTAACTTGACTTATTCAACCCAAAGGTCATGATCTGGGAATTCAAAAGTTGACACACATGTTGCAATAGGGCCAAACCTACCTATCCTCCTTGGTTTTTGAGATCTCAGAGGGACAAAACAACTCTCCATCCTGCAAAATATGACATATCCTGACCACATCTCATTGAGATGAGCTAAGTAAATTTTAGGGCAGGAATTACTCAGCTGGCTAGCATAAGTTATGTTGAAACAGCTCCTGGTACATGAGGCATGTGTTGACCTGATGCCAAGATCAGGCAACACCACAAAACAGTGTTCCAAGATTCATCCAGTAGGGTGTGCAGAATTTAAATAAAAACTCAGGCTGCCAGGTTAATTTTCGCTCTCTGGCTGCCCTGCACACAATTTCCTGATGCTAATCTTTCGCCCTTTGACCCTAAACCCAGACATCTGACCTACCCAGACCATTTGTCAAGCCTGAGGCACCCAAATGCTGGGTGAACAGCCACAGCCACTCACTTCAAAGCTGATTGGCCAATTTTGACCACGAAACGGGGCAAAAGGCGGTAGGCCACAAGCTGGGGTGTGATAAAATGAAAAATATTGACATCTGTCCCAGCAGCGACCAAGTGTTTGAACAATGCCAGAAAATGCACCGTAGTGAATAGCAATATGAAGAAGCAACAATCCAGAAAGGCTAGTGCTGCCTCGAGGCCAAATGTACCACATTTGCCTCATCTGTGTCATGGCCATCAAATCTGTGCCAAATCAGCCTGGCTGGCCCTGAGTGAACTGCTTGTGTATGCTTTGAAACCAGAAATCTACCATGCAAATTTATGAACTCTGAGAAAAGTAGCACAAGCATGAAGCATTTTGCCTGCAGCAGCTTAGCACTGCTTGTACTGGACAGGTAAACCAGTCACAAACAACTACACACCACAAGGCTAGCAAAGCTGATGATGATTTAGGCTTTGGGACACACCAACTACAAAGGACAGCAAAACTGTGAGCCCTTATTGTTCATATTGTGAAATATTTGATGCAATTTTAAATGCTGTGCATTTGGGAACACAAAGCCATGGACAGATGGTAATGCAAAACATTGGACAGTAAATTCTGTGTACCTCTGCCTAATCTCCAATATTGGCACAGGAAAAATTCATAGCCAGCAGTAGATGACACAAATCTGATGGCCAGGAACATCTTGGAGACTTTCTTGTCATCAAATCACCAGCCTCAGCCCTAAACAGAGAATCTGGCCATTTGGGGCAGAATTAAGCCTGCCCTGAGCATTTGGTTGTCTGATCTGCTACCTTTCGCAGACTGGCACCCAAGTAGTTTACAATCAATCAGCAACCTTAGTCCATCTTTAATTTCATTTTTATAAATTTGATGTTTCCTCCTCCTGTGCCTATCCTTACAAAGCCATCCCCTTGAGGATGCATGATACCAATCTAAAGTAAGCAGCCTGAAAACCCCGCAAAATAATGCTGACTAACACCTCCACAGATTCAGAACATCCCCAGTCAGATGGCAGCACCTTGCTTTACCAGTCCCTTTAGCTTCCAATAATTTGCACTGCTGCCTGTCTAAAATGATAAAAATGTTCTACTCAAACACCTGCAGCAAGCAACCAAAACATGGCATGAGCAGCACAAGATCAGTTAGCATAGCAGCTGAGATTGGTGAAAACTAATCAAACATAATATGATGCAGGCATGGCAAAACAATCAAATACAACACCAAAGTACTCATGTTACAGGCACATTTCAAGTTATACACACAATAAAATGATGGTTTCTAAAATGACTTTTGGGACTCACAAATGTAAAAATGACAACCTGTAATCTTGTGGAAAGCCTGTAAATCCAATTTCTAATCTCTAGCAAGGGCCTAATCTAAAATAACAAAATAATGCAAGGATACACCTCCTAGATAACCACTCTTCATGCATTATGGGGTCAGCAACTAACCTGAATATAATAACCATCACGCAGACCACCAAACTTTTCTTGTCCCGCAGTATCCCACACATTAAACCTGATGGCTCCTCTGTTTGTATGGAATACCAAAGGGTGAACTTCCACACCAAGTGTAGCCACATATTTTTTCTCAAACTCTCCAGTCAGGTGACGCTTGACAAATGTGGTTTTGCCAGTGCCACCATCCCCCAAAAGAACACATTTAAATGTGGGCATGTCTGCTGTTTGCGCCATGACTGGTGTGGTATCTGAAAAGAAAGGAAAATTGGTAAACACCACGTTCCCAAGAGAACAATCCTACTCTGTGCACACAGTACATAGCAATACATCATACAGGAGGGGTGCATCAACACATCTTTACAATTCAGGCCCAGCAATTTTGGCGCCTGGCACCTTTCACGAAACGTGGGGACGAAATGGCGTCTTTCCGTTTCCCACCCCGCGTGGCCGGCGCAGAAAGTCAGAAGTACAATTCGTCCCGTTCAAAGGTATCTGGTCCCAAAATTTTACCCAGTAATATTATTATTACTTTTAAGAACCCCAAAACCATATCACGTAGTCCATAACATGTCATTTTACGGCCGTCACAAGCATTTTAACATACCCGACCCGCGTCTGCCCTTACGGCTCACAATGGCGTTCACCGAGAGAAAGAGTGGCGGCGCATGATCTAAATAATTGAAAGAAAATAAATGGTGGTTCAAAAAATAAGTTTGGCCATGAGCTATTCAAAAAATATTTTCAAGCCAACAATTTTGGAGAACAATTTACTAACACACGAGCACGAAACATTCATAAATTCATTCACCTCTCTATGAAAGGAACTGGCACACTTGTCAGCTCTAGGCTGAATCACGTTGGTGGAATGTTAAGGAGAAATCATTGTACAGCACATGAGTATGAAACATGCGTAAAATACACGACTTCAAGCTGCACCATATATTACCGGGTATTTCAACGCAAAAATACGTCACCATATTTTAATATTACTATTTAGAATATATAACAGCAGACTCAAGCAATCAGAGCCCAGCGGAAACTAGAACTTGATGCATCCTCAGTCTAAACTACTAAAAATTTCAACGCAGATATGCAATATCACTAGACCGGCATCACCCATGTTCAGCTACTATCAGGCGTATGAGCGGGGGCATGCTAAGAGCACGTGTGCATGCATGTCCAACTTGCAGACATGTACCGACCAGTCGATTGCATCGGTAATTTAGCATGTTGCGCAAACGCTCCGGGGGGGGGGGGGGGGGGGGGGGGGGGGGGGGGGAAGGGGACGCCGCCGAGCCGCGAGCTGCCCCGAGTCCAATAACGGGCCTCCGGACAGATAACATTCAAAGCCATCCGAATTCGTAACACGTGACGCGTGTGCATGGAGGTTACGCATGTGACTTATTAAAGTCGAACGTACGAAAACAAGTCTCGCTCGCTGAAGCACAATGAAAGGCATGTACAAATGCGCATGATCAATTTTAGCATTTCTGAAAGGGCCTTCGAGGCAGGAATGATCCAATCTCCTCTCACCCGGCTTTATTTAACTCGAGGCGATGGACTGACGACACCGAACAAACTCACACAATGTTGGAAATGTCGTCGAGCGGTCACTGGATTAGGTCTCAGTAGCCTCGTATTTTTAGCAATTCGATGCCAGCGAATGGGACCGAGCTTTATCCTGATGAACAAATAGCTTCCTATGACAGAAAATTATTGCGAAACTTTATTTGTAACGCGCAAGAAGGCTGTTGGGATAGGGGAGGGGACTGTTCCCTCCTTTGCGAGGATACAGAGCGACGCATATCTCTCCTCCCGGACGCCGCTATGTGCACTACATTAAACATACCATTTTATTTTATCTGCACTGCATTTTATCGTTTACTGCAGTCCATCGTCCGTCAACTACGACGACCAATGGTATTTATTTCTTATAACACTGCCCGTCACACATTTCAATTAAAGGGAGTGTTCCATGTTTTCATGGGTGTAGGAACGTTTCAAAGAAATGAGAGAAGGGAGCGGGTCAGGGAACATTTCAAGAACTTTAGAAGAAACCAAGCCCGGTGACCGGGCAGGAGGGAGGTAGATATGAAGGTTATTGCCCGCTCTTAATTTACATAATACATGTTGAAAAATATGTGTCATGGTTTTCTACGCTTGATGTAGTCTACGGCTGTTTCCCACTGGTGCACAGTCTTGTCTATTCGACTCACTTTTGCCATTTGGCAGCTAAGGCAAACCCAGCTTTCCGACATTATCCTCCCGTTTGAACATGGTTTTCAGTGTGTGTGGAGGAGGGGGGAGGGGGGGGAGGGGCGAAATTCCACGAGCGGGTAGGCATTTTGGATTATTGAGGAGGCCTTTGCCTCCACAGGGTAGATGCCAAAATACCACCTGAAGACAGGCTAGTCAGAATTTGGAATGCGATCGATCGTCCATAGTGCGTCAGAGTTTTCATGCACCGAAATTTCGCCGGGTGTTTTTTAAGAGGTAAGATTCATCGCACAATTTAAGGGCTAGGTGCCAAAAGCAAGATGGCAAAAATATAAAACTGGAGTTTCTCCTGTAAAAGACCAAGCCACATAATGAAGGCCCTTCTGTCATATGTTCCTTATCTGAGCCATGCTCCCGTCCGCCGGCGGCGGCCACTGCCCCCTACCCGGCTGTCCCCGCATGAATGACTGCGAACTGACAGTATGATTGCTTTACCGCATGTTTATCGATTAGTATTAATGCTTATTGGTGTGTAAAGCATATATTGGACACATGCAACAGCATTCTTTTCGGAATTATCTTCCCTTACACCGCACCACGGCATCAACGTTTTCGGGAAACTGCCTGCCTTAGCCATGAATTGGTCCAACAAGCATTAAAATGCCTCTCATTTCAACGCAGCCGACTTGATCTGCATTTGTATGTAGGCATGGGCGTAGCCATAGCCTTGCCAAAGGGGTAGGCACGGGGTTGACAAAATCTCCCCTGATGGTGCCCCCCCCCCCAATAAATTGCCAGATGTAGCTTTGCATGTTAACAACGGGCACGGTTCTATTCATTTCATTGTTATCTTCACGTTGCTGCCAAAGCAAAAACAGGAACCAGAAGCTGCCGCGGGACCAAATCTGTTTGTATTTCGAAATAAGTAAACTGCAGAAATCAGGCGCTGAACGACTGCATGAAATATATCACCGACGCTTTTTCATTTTACATGGCTCAGTGGACTCTTTCCAAATGAATAGAACTCAAAGTCTTCGTCAGAAAGCTTTATCCGGATTCTACAGACATATTAAGGACCCCGCAAAGGGAAGATCGTAGATAGAATGGGTCAACAATGCGTATCAACATGATCAAGTCATGTTTGTCAGGAAATATTCAACAATCGGTCAGAATCGATTGGTGACACGAATTATGTCACGTAGTTTAAACATGCACGCTCTCAAATCTTGAGCAACAAAACCTCGACGCTAGGCGTTGCTGTTTCCAATGGTCGCGCGGCATCAGCCCGGCGGCTAACACTGAGCCGTGGCCAACAGGTGGACGAAGATGATGACGCCTCTAAATAAGTACTTCTGAACGCTTTAAGACATCAAATCTTACATTTAGAAGGTAGTTTGGGCGGATATTTCACTGGTGTGATTTTTAGACTGATGACGGGAACGGATTGACCCTTACAGTGTCGCGAAGTAGCGTTGGAATCTGGTGGTGAAACTAGAAGAGTTAAGGTAGTATCTCTGTTTTTCGTGGTGTCTATGGATTACCTAAATAAATGGGTGAATAGGAAAACATTGCATATAGAAAATCTGTATAACAGAAAAAAAGCAAAAGGCCAAAATGCACAATGAAAGCAAGGGCGTTCAGGGACGCCGGTCGGTGCTGCTCGGTCGGTCAACGAAACGCGTCGGCCGCATTTGTGTTGGTGTGGTGTGCGTCTGATGTATCTGGAAAACATGTGATTGGTTACGGTGTTGTAGGTCGGTCACAGTTTTTTATACTGCCTGGCGAGCTGAGGTGCTGTACTACGATTGTGGCTGCCCGGGACGACTGGTGATGCCCTTTGACCTTGGGTCGTAAGTGGTGTCGGGGTGACCCACAGCCGCGCTGCCCGGGACGCCGACCACTGGACGCGGAGTGAACGTTATGTCAGACCGCATGTGGCGGCATTCTCCAAGCGCTCGCGGTTCCCGTAATGTTGTTGGGAATAGCGATAAAAGATCGCATGTTTTTTTAAATATATGGCGATGGTAAAAACGTCCTGTTGCATAATCGTTGGTTCAGTTCCTGACCATTGATGTTCTTATGTTGCAGAATCCTGATTTTCACTTGCTGCAACGTCCGTCCGTCCAGGTGTAAACTAACCGTTGAATGAATCGGCGCGAAACATGCTCCGCTATGGCCCCAACTTCGGTGGTTAGCGTTCACATGCGCGGCATGCGAGAACGGCAGGAAAGGAAGCGCAGTTTTTCGTCATTTACATGACACAATGTCCAACATGTTAGTAATATTGCCAAGAAACGCACTGAAATCACGTTATAAAATGAATGGGCGCGCGGCAGTTGCGTCAGGTCACGGAACAGCGCATCAGGCCAGGTGGCGGTTTTGCTCCTAGACGATTTGGAGGGTCGGTTCAAGGTCAATTTAGGCGACGGAGAGGGATGAATGGTTTCCGACTCAATGATTGGCGGAGATCATTTTGCTATCTTAGCTGTGTATGCACCAACAATTGATACCCAAGAGCAAAAAATTTGCATTTTGGAAAGCCTCCGGCAAGTGCTCGTGCACTTTGCTGAAGTTAAATACAATCCTGTGCCAGGTCTTCAATATCCACTTAGGGCCGTACTACGCCCCATATGGCATTCTACGCCTATGTAGCCTTATCAAGAAATGAGAAAGGCTTGAAGTTTCGAGGGCAAGCAAATGCCTATCTGACATCACTAGCGAGTTTTGTCTTACACCTATATGGAGAACAGTTAAACCCCCTCTAAGAGGGAATGCACATGCCGGCAATTAGACCCACCACGGCAATCGCGTATAGATTTTTTGTTGTTAGCGAAGCACTACACGTGCTTTACTGTACAGGCCAGCATTGAGGGTAGCCGTTCGAAGTGATCATGGCGCCATTGTTGCCAATGCCACGCCCGCCACGCGCCGACGGGGCCCAGGCTGTTGAGAATTCACAATGAACTGTTGGTGCACGCGGAGTTTGCAGATTTCACGATTGGGGAATCATGCGCTCAAGAATATGGCTCTGACTATTTACACCAGCGAAAAGGGAAATTCATGCTGGTCATACACAGTCACACACCGGGAAAGTCATGCTGTGAAAGTAGAAATGCTGAAAGATAATTGTTGCTATACGGGCAATAAGAATTCGGCGGCGGTTTGAAATGCATCACTTAAAGATAGGAAAGAAATTAATAAGTACATAGGTTGGCGGTATTACAGAAGCATCAGCAGTCTTGACAAGGAACATTCCTTTCAAGGAACCAGACACGTTCCTTTTTGACTAGTCATAAGACAAGTTAATTCTCTATGTTATACTTGTTAATTATGTGACGTGAATCTTTGCTGAAAAAATTGTCAAAAGCAAGGGGCTTAGGGGCATTGAAAACCACTGTGTCACCACGGTCTGTGACGTCAGCACTGATTAAGTTAAGCTTGCAGTATTTCTGTCGCCTGCTGAAAAAGAAAAAGTCCTCATCAAAGCTACTTTTGTAAGAACTTTGTGGCTCAAGTTGCTTATACAGCGAAACGGCAGTGCTGCCAGATTGGCTTTTACACAACCTTACGCTGCAAAGCGATGAGTTAGTGCAAACGAAAACTGAGCTTTGTGTTTCGCCTTACTGGGATAGTCTGCTGTAATCTAAATTCATTTTTGCATTTTGTCACCAAATAACTGGCAAAAATGTCACTTTTGTCGCTTATCATATCCTGTAAAGCGGAAGTTTTTATCCCTGCTTAGCAAATCTGCCGTCGTCATGACAGACGGTGGTTTTCAAGAGAATGACGATCGAACAACTGCAGCTGCCGTCTAACTGGACTCAGGACGCTGTGTCGGGAACTCAGGATGCGATCGGAGGCAACCAGGAAGGAGCCAGAGTAAGCAGTTAAAGGTGCTGACAGCGTAATCGGAACTCGAAAATATTACAGTCTGTCTATATTATATATGGATGGTTTATGCAGGGGCACTGCCCGGTGTTATTATTAGGCATATATGGTCCTAAAGGGTTTACAACCTGTTTTTTACAATATCCCTTAAGGTGGGGGCACTTACATTGAGGCAGCCCACCATCCATAATGTGGGAACCAGAAAAGGGCAGGGGCCATGACCCAACACAAAGAAGGCTGAGTCTCAACAACAGATTAGTGGGTTTCAGACTGTAGTGCCCCCAGTCATGTCTCCACCTTTGTACACACCGTTGATGGTCCCAGAGGCGGTAAAAGCTGTCTGCGTTAGATGCAGGTATATCCGTAGGCGTCGGCAAGCGTAGGCATAGGCATAGTGTAGGCGTAGGCGTCGGCAAGCGTAGGCATAGGCAAGGGGGTGTAGGCGTAGGCGTCGGCAAGCGTAGCACAGCCAGAGGTTTAGGCGAAGGCGTCGGTTTGTGTGCTCTGCTCTTCGAACGTTTTGGTTTTGGTGACAATTCCATATCGTAGGTTGCAAACCTACACAATGATGCTTTTCTGACAAAGGTTGAAAAGGGGATTGCAGTCAAATTCATTTAAGTACAGTTGCGACACGTTCCAGGTTTCCTCACGTTGTGGAATATTATTCGTTTTGGTGATACGTTAAATTATGTTTGCATGCTGATGACATAAAGTTCTGTCAGGACAAGCGATCAGCAGGGACAGTACTAGGCGTCAGTTCATTAAGCGTTCCAAGCTGGTCCTAAACGTAGACAAGACGTAGGGTTTCAGAGGTGGGGCAGCGGAACAATCTGCACCCAACTGAACCTAAGAAAAGCATACTAAACCCGGCTAAACCCTGCTGACTCGCCCAGCCATACCCATATGTGCGTGCCCTTGGATATGCTTCTGTGGCTCTACCGATGCTCTGCGCAGCACGGTGTGCTTGTGCCCGCTTGCCTGGCCATCCCTTGTGGCATCGTGGCTGCACCTGTCGTACCGACCCGCCGCCGTCGCGGTGGGCTTGGCCTGTCGTTCCGACCTCCCCCTGCCGTTGCAGTGGGCCTGTTCCTGCTGTTTCCGGGCGGATTCGTGCTCTCGGGCCTGCTGTTCGTGCTCTCGGGGCTGCTGCTCGTGCTCTCGGACCTGCTGTTCGTGCTCTCGGGTCTACTGTTCGTGCTCGCGGGCCTGCTGTTCGTGCTCGCGGGCCTGCTGTTCGCGCTCTCGGGTCTGCTGTTCGGGCTCTCGGGCTTACTGTTCGTGCTCTCGGGCCTGCTGTTCGTGTTCGGGTGCCTGCTGTTCGTGCTCTAGGGCCTGCTGTTTGTGCTCTCGACTCTGCTGTTCGTGCCCTCGGGCCTGCTGTTCGTGCCCTCGGGCCTGCTGTTCATGCTCGTGGGCCTGCTGTTCGTGCTCTCGGGCCTGCTGTTCATGCTCTCGGGCCTACTGTTCGGGCTCTCGGGCTTACTGTTCGCCATGGTCATGGTGCGCCACGCGCCACGCGCTGCGACCGCGGCCCTCCGTCTCGCCAGTCGACGCGCTGCAGTACTACCAGCAGGTGTCCACCTCGACACTGTACGGCGACCGCGACGGCACGGTGCCATGCGCCCTGTAGAGGCGCTGCCGGTTCGGCGTCCGGCGCGACCCACGACACAGAGGGTCCCGCACCGATGCGGCGCATCTGGCTGGGCGGTGTTGTTTGCTTCCGTCAGGCCCAAACAGCGGTTGGAAAGATTCGTTGCTGTTGTCGTCTTGAGTGCGTTGTTTCGCCCTGCGATACTAGGTTCGCTGCAGCGATGATGTGCTGCGTTGCATTGAGGTCAAGCGCATTGGCTTCAGGCAGCGCATGGCTGTTGAATGTGGTCGTTCGACGTTCCTGTCTGTAGCCGTAGTTTGATGAGTTTAGTTGGACATTTAAACAAGGCATTATGGATTTCTGAGTCATGTGTTGTGCCTTCGACAACCTACAGCAAGATGTTTTCACCCGCATGGCCAAGCTGGTGATATTAATTCACTGCAAACGTGTAGCTTTTACAAGCATGCGTAGTGCATGTCTCGGACGGGACGTCCTCACAGAGTGCAGCACCAGCAACCGACCTGTGCTGCGCTGGCAACGGCCGTGCTGCCGGAATAGCCGCCAGGGCTCAAACTCTGGGCATACCGGCGGCAGATTAGCCGAGCTTCATGCCGCGAGCTGTCTCTCTCCTGTGCTTACACGGTTTCAGCTGGAGCCCAGTCCGGAAACCGGACGGTCGACAACGGATAGAGGCGCGACAGCCAGTGACGCTCGCGACACAGGAGGAGATTACCGTGACATGTCGACCATGTCGGTTCGGGGGGACTGCTCAGGCTCAAATCGCCCTGTTTACAATTATGTGATGCTGGTTGTATTGTGGATGTTTCTGTATCGGTTCGATGAAAAGTATTAGTTTTCAACTAGGAATTTACATAGGCACACGCCTTTTTCGTGTCAGTGAAACGTTATATTTATTTAACTATTTGCGTTACACACACACACACACCACACACACACACATATATATATATATATATATATATATATATATATATATATATATAAGGGCATTAAACCAAGTGGTGTTCAACACGTCGCTCGCATATCCCAGAACAGTAATAAACTGACAGCAGATGTCAGGTTACCATTCGCATCATGCACCCCGCCGCTCCACCGTCGCGTCGCGCGTCTTTTCGCGCCTCTCCATCGGCCGCGTCGCGCGTCTTTTCGCGCCACTCCACCAGTCGCGTCGCGCGTCTTTTGTCAATCCTGTCCGGAACTACATTCTTGGCCTTTCCGAAAGGCATTGCACAACGGCGCCATATCATCAGCTCGATCCCTTGCATAGTGCTGGGCATGCATTTCCTAAAAAATTTCGACACGGT
>NW_023596225.1:8865139-8895932 GCF_011947565.3 Pollicipes pollicipes | reverse complement strand
TCTCATCTCTCTCTCTCTCTCTCTCTCTCTCTCTCTCTCTCTCTCTCTCTCCTCCCCTAGTTGTGCCCAGTCATGACAACATTTATACCTTTTTTCTTTATTTTTCCTCGTCCTCTTCTATCTGCCTTTCGTGAGCCTTGGTCGACATGAACTCCTTCAGCTTATGGTCGTGGTGGTCGAGAGTGCGCAGCAGGTCCTTCAGCTCCGTCATGTGAGCCACCGACTCCTTCGCGTTGCGGTCTCGCAGCGCCGTGTTTTCGAGTTAGCCTCTCTGTGGAAAACGGAGGAGAATATGGAGCGGGAGTCCAATGAAGTCAGCGGATAGCAGGAATTTCTGGATGCTGCACTATGTGACTACACTATGCGTCTAGTGGCATTCTCAAACTCCTAATAGCACGTCTGTACCAAGCACGCTCTTCACTGTCGTGAGTGGACGCGATTGAACTGGCTGCAGTGACGTGTACGTTATGTCTTATTGCGTCATCGTCACACGCACTCATGCCTACCTACATCGTCAATGCACCTAGACTCCACCCGACTACTGTCGCCGCAAGCCTGCGCAACGGCCGCAGAGATGTCGGCCAAAAACGACAAACGCCGAGCCTGCCGTTTGCGCACTTATCCATGTCTGAGCCACGGCGCGGCACTCCATGGGACCAGTGAGCCCGGTACCCGTGGAGCCAGCGAGCCGGCGCCCATGGGACCAGTGAGCCGGCACCCATGGGACCAGCGAGCCGGCGCCCCATGGGACCAGCGAGTCGGCACCCCATGGGACCAGTGAGCTGGTACCCCATGGAGCCAGCGAGCTGCCGCCCCAATGGGACCAGCGAGCCGGCACCCCATGGGACCAGCGAGCCGGCGCCCCTACCGCTGGTCGTAAGCCTGCGTGGCCTGGTCGATGATGTCGGACGTCTTCTGCTTGGTGGCTGCCAGACGCTCGATCAGCTTGCGGTAGTGCTTGTTGAAGGTGCCACGCTCGATCAGCAGATGGTCTATCTCGGCGCGCAGCCTGTTGTTCTCCACCAGCATGGTGTTGAAGTTCACGTTCGTCTGAAACGCGACAGAAACAAGGTACAACCTGTGACAGCAGTGTTTTCTCACGCGGATGGAACTCAAGAAATCGGTGACAGCAAGCGTAACATAAGGCTTTACTTAATATACTTAATAGAAAGCATTCACGTTGAGCATCATTTTCAGAGAAATAACAGTTATTTAAATGACCCGGCCCATTATGGTGACCTGACATAACCTGAGCCTCGTTTGGCTCGCGAAATGTGCACATCATAGCTGCGGTGTTACCAACAGGTCCAGTGTCCGGGTGCCCAAGTAAACTGTAGTGCAGTTCACCCGCCCGAGCCTTTCACACCACTTTCAGTGGCATGGAGGCTGCCTGAGGATTCATCTACTTTCCCGTGACCGGTCCGCCGGTGGCAATAGCTGCGATGTCTTCCTCCGCCATGACGGCCGTCTTTTTTAATCAGTGTTTACGCTTTGACACACCTGTGAACCCGCGACCAGCAGCTGGGGGGGGGGGGGGGGAGAGGTGAATTCCCCTGCACGGTTTATCAAGCACAGGTTAAAAAAAACTAACACGCGAAGAAGCATACGATCTTCAGCACCTATTTATCCATCGATTTTGCATCCTTCGTGCGAATTCAGACTTTTGATCTACCGTGATTCAACCTCAGTCAGACCAAAGAGACCAGCCTCTACAAATGTTTTGACCACCCGCATCTTTGCTGTGGGTCTTTTGCCACTGTTCAGACTTGCTTGAGTAATAGAACACGATGGTACCTACAGTAGTATGTTTTACATTTATCGAAAGAAGCGTGGTCAGTGGCCTAAAGTCAGGTAAATGTTTGTTATTTTGTCGTAAACAATGCAAATTCGTACGTATTTGTGTACAGTTTTTTAGTTTGTGTATAAGGAAAACTATGGGTACTCTCTTACCTTACAGGAATCACATGGACAGCAGATCACATGACCTTGGCCCAGGACATGACCTACCCCTCTGCGCACCTTCTGCAAAACGTGTTCTGAGCTCAAAATAGACAGTTTTAGTAGGTAACTGTTAGAGGCCACAATAGGTCACGTGGGGACATGCAAGATAATGAGGTATTCAAAGGTCAATGACCTACGTTACCATTAGAAGAGAGGCCAGATGAACGAGTGCGACGCGTGTTTCTGAAGGTGATGGTGTAAAATTCAATGCACCACCGAACCTGTTCTCAGTTTGTTACAAATACATTGCCAAGCAATGAAGGGAACATGTACAATGTAGTCAACAGCTATGCGATCGAGTACCTGTAGGTGTATAACACGTCATTTCTGACTACAGAAAAGCATTATGCTGGTCACATAGACCCGGTTAGCACTTCAATTTTTTTTATTGGGATGACGCATATATTTGACCTATGTTGACTTCAGATGACCTCTGGGTGAGCTTAAGATGGTATTTATACGTCCTGAATACTTTTGTCCCGCAGCTGCACCACATAAAAAAGTCTTAATCCGGTGCACGTTGCGAAAAAAACATTGTTCTTAAAGTCTACTGGTGGACCAATTTTGAACGGCGACCTGATCTGACCTGACCCATGTGGGGGAACAGAAATTGTCGGAATGTACTACCCAGTCTAAACGCTTATTTTAATACCCTAAATACCGTTTTGACGTGTGAACATAGCTTTCAACTGCATTTATCGAGACGAACTTTTTTACCTTTCGTGACCTCTGGTGACCTCACACTTGACCTGGCCTCACAAGGCCCAATATTTTGTATCCACTCTTTGTGATTTGACGGGGCCATCAACACGTCATTTTTTTCTCATACGGCGTCTGGAAGTTCGACATCCCAGGGAGGAAGTCAACTATCTTCCCTCCGGCCGGATGCGGGCTGAATCTGCTCGTTCTGTTCGCCGTCTTCTTAATACATATGAATCATACTTATTATGGTTTGATCTCTCAACGAAGTCTAGCCACATATTTTTCGGCATGTAACGCCGCACGCTACCACCGGTCACCAGCGGCGCTGCCGGCGAACATCCTCCCCGGCACCGCATCTCCAGCGCCGCATCCCCGCCGCACGCTACCAGCGGCCACCAGCGGCGCTGCCGGCGAACATCCTCCCCGGCACTGCATCTCCGGCGCCGCATCTCCGCCGCACGGCAACGCGCGTCACCTTCGGATGCGGCCATATCTGCGGCCTACCCTATCGCTGAACACACCCTCAGCCGAGATAACATGGCGTCCGGCGCTCGTCCCGACTCAGCGCCTGCCACCAGAGCCTCCGCCAATACCGTACCGTGTACAGGCGGTTCTCCAGGCGCCTCGCCTTCCGCTGCAGCTGAAACTGTTTGTTGCGCACCACATCGTTGGCGCCGCCTCGCTTGGCCTGCTTGGGTATCTCCCGCTCCACACGCTTGATCCGACTGTCGATGTCGGCCAGCTGAAAGCGGCCAGTCACGTCCAACCGGTCACCGACTGGTGCGACATCACACATGAAGGCGTCATTCAAACCGAGGCGGTCGGCGTCTAGCCTCCCACCGCACCCGACTAACTTCTCCAAGATAGCCAAACCGCCGCCTCATGCTTACGTGGTAAGCGTTACGATAGTGGGCTTCGGCAGGGGCGCTGGGCACTGGCGTGATAACGGGTGCATGAACACCGGAGTGAAAAGGCGCTAAGGCAAGTACTCGAAAGAGATAGAGATAGAGATATAGATAGGTTTGCAACTGGCCAACCATCCGCCTGGCCACAGACGACCGCATCGTAACAAGTCACCAACGGCACACGTCATCCGGCACCGCCCTATCTCACGAAAAGTCCGGAAGCAAAATCATTTTGTGAACGGAGCGGCAGTGTGGAAAATGGGTTCCGCGCGCACGCAACACGCTCTAATTGGAAAGTGCCTGAGCCTAAACGCATCTTTGCAAAACAATCCAAAATGAATTCCAAAGGGAAAACGCGTTAAACCGGCGGGAGAAGCGCGGGATTGTAATGTACCTCGTGTTCTCAGTTCAATTGTGAGCTGCATGCTACACCAATCAAGGACTAAACAGCTGTGCAATAAGACGAGATACATGGCGTCAGCCAACAGTACACGTGCAGTGCTAAACACATCCAGAAACGACTGACTGAAACCTTAATACACTGATGACGTGGCGAAGATCTTAGTAACCATGTTCTGTCTAAACACTTCTTAGAAAACATCTGAGCCACATTAAACTAAATTACATAGATCATACCATCCATATCTGCTCAGTGTTAAAGTGCAAATTAGTTAAACGTGTCTTACTTGCTGCCTCTCCGATTCAATCTCATCGAGAATTTCCTTTTGTCGTTCGACGTAGCCATTAAGTTTCTTGGAAGCGGCTTTATTTTTTCGTACGTTGTAATTGGACTTGATCAGGCTCATATCTGTGTCGATCTCAGTCTTCTCCGCCATTAAGTTGTCGATAATTCGCCTGCATGATGGTCAAGCGAGTCAGATCAGTCTCGCGAAGGCATGTATTCCACACTTTGGTCCATGTATGGCGTGCATTTGCCAGCGTATGCACGGAAAATGTACTTCGAAGCCCGTGGGGAGCTACCTTTAGATATATGACATAATATCATTTAAAACCGATTAAACTGGTCTTTAAGCCATTAAGGCGCTTAAAACCGTAAACCTAACTATTTAAAACGTTTGTACGTTAGATGCACGAATATCGAGCGTGCCTAAAAACACCGAAGAACGTGGACTCTCGCCCTATTCCGCCGTCGGGTGGAGCGAACGTTGTGTAAACAGATTAAAGACAGACATAATGAAAACATAACATAACTTATGTTTATGTCTTTGGTAACTAAGCTATCCCTCCGCAGTGCACATGACAAAAGCCTGGTGTAAACCTTACATATCTTCATATACTCGTGGGTAACGACTTACCAACATTATAGTCTGCATGTAAATATGGTACATGCAATCCACGTCAGTGGACTACGTGGAATTGAGCTG
Organism: Pollicipes pollicipes; assembly: GCF_011947565.3. NCBI lineage: Eukaryota > Metazoa > Arthropoda > Thecostraca > Pollicipedomorpha > Pollicipedidae > Pollicipes > Pollicipes pollicipes. The sequence goes on along the minus strand of NW_023596225.1, from coordinate 8,890,939 downwards.
AGAGCTACAACGCTGTCATCTTCCCTTTTCCACCTGCCTGCTAAACCAGAGTCCTAGTAATGGCCTGAATTGCCGGTAATCGCCAGTAAATCCTCATCAACTGCAATGATCAAAGTTGGCAGATACGCCTCTCGCCACAATGATCAGGTGAGAAGCACAAAAGTATTGGGTGACCTTTGTTTGCGGAGAACAGTCTGCGTCTCCTTGTAGTATGCCTTCCTGTCGTTGTCCATGATGCGGTACTGGCGCTGGAGCCGCGCCAGCTCCGCCTCGGTGATCCCCTCCAGTTCATTTTCCTCCAGATCTTCACGCTTTTTTCGGTTCATCATGGCGGACGAATTGGTACTGAAACGACAACACAGCTACTCTCGCGGAAAACCGACATTATTACCTTCTAGGCATCTATGAGCGTTCGTGGTTGAATTTAAATGACGTCGGTGCACCTGAAACATTGATTCGTACTTAGAAGTATTGCCGGCGGTGCTTGCTGAACGAAATGTTAAGTGGTATTACCGTCACATTAGTGTGGAAAATGCGTCCACAGTTTTTGCTATGAAGTTTTCCTTCTTTTTTTTTGTGAGACCTCAATACACCTCGACCTGTTTGCCACGCGTAGGTAGGTGGGTACATCCAAACCTACAAACCTTGACTTTTTAACAGGCATCGGAATGATGTACTAATGCCATCGCCGTCAGTCTCGGAATATGTGAATGCTAATAACCTGAAACTGCACCATTTTTTACGACTTTGTACGCCACCAACATTACTTATTGAAGCAGCTGGTCACAAGTCATTCGCAACGCTAAATGCAATCAAAGAACACGCTTAGTCCTCTCTGCCATGCAACAGCAGCGCAGGTGTCTGCCAGCAGTTCGCATCTCTAAGTACCATGGGCTCACCTTTATCGAAGTGACTGGCCTGTTTATCCACAATCAAAACACTCAGGCGTTGCCATACCACTCTTTAAGTACGAAAGGGACAGCGCCCGAACATAAATTTAATTGCATCCATCAATGTTTTTAATCAGTTTTTGCCCACGGTTAAGTATCAAGCAGATGTTGATGCCATCTCTGAATTTCCGCATTTTGCGCGCAACCGCACTTCGCAGCACCTCCAGCTGTTGCGGCGTGCGCCAGTGACGCTGAGGCAAACGTCGCTCGTCGGTTGCCTAGCAACGCGATTGAAATGCAGCGGCGTACACCTTTCGACGACGGCAACGTCGGGAGACGGTTTTGTGTGGCATTGCTGTAAAAATTCACGAAACCCAGAAATCGGAGCTCCGGCAGAACCACTGCCCCCTTCTAGTCTTGTGAGCGCATCCAAGGGCAAGCCTCCATATCTGATTTATGTATGAAACTTGTATGACTCATGTCTGTGAACGATCGATGGGCAGCAGATCAAAATCATGGCGCCGGTCGCATCAACCTTCATAGGGGGGACGGGAACGTAAAAATATCACGGCATGTGAATGGGCAAGAGACAATACGTTTGATAGCTGGCGTTCTCGTAAATGGTAATTGTCATCGAAATTTCTCATGGCATCACGCTGCACCACCGTGAGGTATGGAGGCACGGGAACCGAGGATGGAAACAGGGGCTCAGACCCACAGCTTCCTAACAATTTAGCATTGGCTCTGCGGGCGTTGGCCGGAAAGATATCACCCAAACAGCTATCATCTCCTTTCGCCCCATCGTGTAGGAACTCCGTTGCCACATGCCGGCGGAAAAATATTATCGCAGCCTCGCACTTTCTCAGCTCAGTGCCTTTTACCATACAGACCAATTGGCCTTACGACACGTCAGCAATATGCGTATGTGCAATGGCAAAAGCTTCACAGGGTGATGTACCATGCATCTTTACCACGCAGCTACTCTACACGCTACAGCTTGAACGTCCGATTCGAAAAGTTTTGTCTTTGCGAATGGAAAAATAACAACAGAGTAAATCTGACTATGCATTACGGCGATAACAAGAGCATGCCAACAACACGCTGCTTGAGGATCACAGAGTTCAAATGCTCCTTCCAGGTCTGCTCCAACACCGCTTATGGTGCGGCCCTAGGCGCAGCCCATTGTTCTCGGACGTTTAGACTGGCAAAAGGGACCGCGGTATGAGCTGGATCCACTCGATCCAGGCGAAGGCGATGCACGTGACACACTGCTGTTGCGTTGATCCTCTGCGCCACTCACGGGCGTCGATTTGTTTTCGTTTGTGAGGACCCTGCCCCCCCCCCCCTCCAATATTGGCTTGGACCCCTAATTTTTTGGCTGGAATACTACAAAACCGTGGGTAAAAGGTAATCATAACACAAAAACTAACTTCTTTGATCTTTCTGCATAGTAACATCTCGTATCACTCTTATAACAAAAGTCATGGCCGTTCTCATCACCAGATGCAAATCGTAACAGCTGAGCGCATAAACGATGCAATAGACTTCACATACCTGACGCCATAAGACACGCAATGGTTTGTGAGGTTAAAGTGAAAAGCCCTGGAATATGGGGATGACGGCTAACCTCGTCCTTCATGGCTAACCTCCTCCCCTTTCCCCACGACCAAAATGCATGTCGCCTTCTATGACCGCGATAGAAGAGCCGATCAAAAGACACGCGTGCGTCCCGTGCCTACTCCCTGGATCGAACCCTGTATTACTGTCATACTGCTTAAATTTAAGACTTTTTAAGTTATGCAAGGATTAAAAACATAAATTGCGCTTAATCAAGACAGAGTGGGCAAGTCCAATGAGAAAAACGGGGAGATCGGTTGTCGGGCCTTCGATTTGCCCCTCCCCCAATAAGTTACAAAAAAATGACACCGCTGGCGTCACTTGTAAGCAAAGCAAGTTTTCAGTCGCCGTCGCGCGCTGAATCTGCATTCAACCGTGGCTGAACTGGCAGGCAACGCATGAGAATACAATCATGCTTGGCGACTTGAAGAATGTGTTCCCGCGTGATCTCTTCGCATTGTGAAGAGCAAACTGGGGATATTTAGTTGCCCCGTTGACAGAATGTCTTGAATTGGCAATGATACCGAAAACACGGGCCCATTCACTCAACGGCAATGTTTTAGCGTTGTTCCCTGCCAGGTCGGCCAGCCATCGGCGGAATAGTCACTGAAAGCCATTCCGCTTCAAGTTATGAAACCACAGAATTTGTACAGATTAAACCAAGCCAGTAAATGCACATATTTACACAAAACGGGATGCTTCTGCGACGCTCACATCTTCCATACCCAAACAAGCATGAGAGTTCAGCTTTTCGAAATTTGATCTTATATTGACCTCGCTGCTAAAGATTTTGCGCCGCTCCACTCCCTCGTTTTTCTTTTTATCTTGAGTCCTGTAAACCTTAACGAGAATGTTAAATGCTGTCAGTCCTTCCGAGCCCGTCTGAGCTGACCTCAGACCGACCTCGACGATAAAAAGGTCCTCACTTGACACTTCGGAAATTTCGAGCGTCCATAAATTGCAGGCACATCATGTTTGAACACCTCCTAACCCAGCTTTAAACTCAAGGCACGGAAGACATTGAACGTGCTCGGCCAGTGCAGAGAAATATCGCCAAGCGGTCTTTAAGTGCCCTAGTATTATCGCAATACAAGTTGAAGCAGCCTGACCCTCCCGATGTCAGATGCCTTAATCAGGGCAAAAATTGGGAATGTTGGCCGCGTGATAAAAATCTGAGGGAAGAACGCATTTTCTCTTCCCACAAATTTGTTAAAATAGGGGAGCCTGTCACCTCCTATCCGACCATGGAAGGGACGCCACAGTTTGTGCGTTCTACGTGAAAAAATTGAGGGAATGCCATTTTGTAAGCATGTGGGAACACATCCCCAATGGCTATGTCCAGAATGTTGTGCATCACAATTGGGTTGAGCACATCCTACTAACCATCGTGATGTGCAAAGCAATTCCTTCTGAAATGTTTCATAGCTGTTTACATGCCGAAGTGAACCATCGCTTCGTATTTTTTCTTAGACAGATCGCTGACCAACACAGTGGAACACATTTCCTAGCTTGGCAGTATATACACCAATGCTGGCAGCTTTGGTTAATGGTTCCAAGACAAGACTTCACATCGCATTTCTTCGTGCGCAAAATTTCGTACCGCACGAATTTGATTCGCATTATTTCGTACCTAAATCATCACAGACGCAACTCTCCACAAGCGCGCAAAACCGTGCCAGGAGAAATCCTCGTGACGCAATTCCCTGTATCCGTAAAACAAGATGCACGTAATTCTTCGCACCTGTAAAGCTTTGTAAATGCGAGTTTTTCGTACAGAATTTCTTGCTACCTACACGCATTACAGTGATTCATATTCGCTTTTCGTGGTAAGGGTCTTATTAGGGGTCTTCTTAGTATTTGCAAAGGATCGAGTGTGTTTCCTTACCGGGATGCAGCAAAGGGCTGGAGGTGAGCATTCATCAGGCCTCCTCATCCCGTCGTCTGAATTGAGGAAGTTTGTTCACCACGACGGAATTTAACATTAGTTTGTAATACGGTGCTCGATCAACAACAATATTTTTTGTTCAGATCTCATTGGCGATCATGGACAGTGACATGACACACCAGGGATGTATTTTCGAAAAATAGGTTGGTGGCTGAATACGAAAAAATGACTGAACTTGTCTCCAAAAATGCAACAAAAACAGGGCTCTTCTCCGCTTTACGCCAACTTCATCCTCAAAGCTGGGTGGTGGGGGCTCCAGTTTCGCGAGCTGAAATGGCAATTCCTACCTTACGTCGCGCCCAACAGCGGTAGGCAAGTGACAAGGTGAGCGAATAGCCGAATAGATGTCAGTGACAGCTTTCAGAGCCAGGGTAACTAAGCTGATGATGTTTCATAGTACTTTCATGCTGCATTGATGCGTAGGGCACCGCACATCAGTTTAAGGTTCCTGCAGTCTGTGCGCAGTGCGTAGTTACTCTGACTTGGGCTGGGCTTTGTTTCCAAATAAAGTAACACAGCCCTCCGTTAGACATCCAAGTAGCGCCAACCCGCCGCAAATCCTGGCAGCCGCCGCTTGGTGTCCGGGCGGCACCGAGCTGTTTATTTACAGAGGGCGCTGCCGCTGCGCGCATCGTCAGGATGACGTGGCCTTCAGTCGGTGGAGAACTGAGGCGGAGAAGGGGCGGTCCGCGCGGTGCCCCCGCCTTCTGCCGCCTGTAACAACGGTGCACAGTGAGACCACGCCGGTGCCGAGTGCGGAAGAGCCTCGAGACCGCTGCTACCATGGCGCTCATTCTCTCCCACCTGATCGAAGCGTGCTCGCCGTACATTCCCGTGCTGATCTTCTTGGTGGCCATCGCCGTGCTGTTGGGCGACCGATCTCAGCGGACGAGGATCCTGCGAAAGATCCCCGGCCCGCCGGCATACCCGCTGCTCGGCAACCTGCCGGACATGCCGCGGAACACGCGCGAGATCGTGCCGGTGATGCGACGTCTTTGCGAGCGTTTCCCGGGCGTCATGCATACCAGTCTCGGCTCAATCCACTACGTGGTCGTGTCTTCAGCCGAGGCTGCGGAGCCGGTCCTGGGCAGCAAGCGCTTTCTGGACAAGGGCATCGACTACGGTCCGGTGCGACCCTGGCTGGGCCTTGGTCTGCTCACCAGCACCGGTGACAAGTGGCACACGCATCGCAAGCTCATCACGCCCGCCTTCCACTTCGCCGTCCTGGAGCCGTACCTGGAGGTGATGAATGAGTGCAGCGGCGCGCTCGTGCGGCGACTGCGAGCAGCCGGCACCGGTTTCATCAACGTCTGGCCGTTTATCTCGGACGCCACGCTAGACGTTATTTGTGAGACGGCAATGGGCGTGAACCTCAGCTTCCAGTCGGGATCTGCTTCCGAGTACAAGGCCGCCCTGCAGACTATGGGAAACATCATTCACATGAAATCCCTCAGGCCTTGGCTAAGGAACGATTCCATATTCTGGCTCCTAGGTTGGAAGCATACCCAGGACAAGGCGCTCAACTTTTTGCACTCATTTACGCAGTCGGTGATTAGGGAGAGGAAGATGCTACTAAAAGAGGGCATGAACACGCCCAGTGAAACACCAAGCAGGAAGCGCTTGGCGTTCCTGGACCTGCTGCTGTCCAGCGCAAAGAATGGAGCTCTTTTGACTGATGAAGAAATCCGCGAGGAGGTGGACACATTCATGTTCGAAGGCCATGATACAACATCGTCAGGAATCACTTGGGCGCTGTTTAACATCGGCAGGATGCCGGAGGTGCAGCGTAAGATCCACGATGAGCTGGACGAGGTCATGGCCGGGCGTGACACGCCGCCGACTAGAGACGACCTGGCCCAGATGAAGTATCTGGAATGGACCATCAAGGAATCGATGCGCGTCTGCCCTCCCGTGACCACCTACTCCCGAACGCTGCCCGAGGCGGCTCAGATCCTGGGCTACGACGTGCCGGCGGGCACGGACGTGCTCTTCTTCCCGCACATGATCCACCGTGACCCGCGCCACTGGGCCGACCCGGACCGGTTCGAGCCGGAGCGTTTCCAGCCGGAGCGCTCCGCCGGCCGGCACCCCTACAGCTACCTGCCCTTCTCGGCCGGGCCGCGCAACTGCATCGGCCAGAGGTTTGCGCTCATGGAGGAGAAGGCCGTCATCTCGGCCGTGCTCAGGGAGTTTCGCGTCGAGTCGCGCCGCCAGTACGACGAGAGCATGATGAACGTCTGCCTCACGCTTCAGAGCAATGGCCCGGTCGAGGTGCGGTTCGTTCCGCGTGACCGCGAGTGACTCGCGGCAGTCGTTTGCAGCGCTGCGCGTGCCTCTGGGAAGATGTACTCGACGTCGGGTTTAAATCAGGGTAAATTTTCAGAACTGTGTGTGTGTGCTGCTAGGTCTTGGAAGCGTGTGTGCGTGGGTGCGTGTGTGTGTGTATGTGTGTGCACGCCTGTGCCTGACCTTCCTTGGCAATGTTTGTGGCTGTCAGGAGGCGTTCCCGGCACCTTGCACGGCATGCGGTGGAGTTGTCTTTGGATGTTTGCCACCGTATGTAACACTTGAAAAACGTGGCTCGCGCAGTACTCTGCTCCACGTGGGGGGGGGGGGGGGGAGGGGGACAATATGCAGAGAATTGCATTGTTCGGCGTAATTTATCAAGCGCTTTATATGCTTACCATGCGTGTTGTCGCTGGGGGGGGGGGGGGGGGGGGGGCGGAGGCGCGGATGCTCAGTCTTTGGTGTATTCGCAAGCCGTGCACAGGTCGACGTCAATATATGCCTAGTGCGGATGAAATCATGGCCAGGTGCCCGAGCAAGAGACTCAAGAGAAGCAGGGATTACCTCATGCAATGTTTTTCTTGTGCAAATAAACTATGCATGTGTGAGTAGCTGGGCACGCCTTTCGCGCAACTCTCATTGTCTCAATATTGGATCTATGCTAATGCATCGTACATTATATGCTGATAAGAAAACGGCATGCAATGTGGCCTAAAAACTAAATAAACAGTGCCGATCAGCAATCCAGCGAGATTGTCGCGAGGATGTACCGTGTGGACTAAGAGCAGGGCGAAGCTGCGACCTGGAGCTCACTGTGATGCTGCTCCCAGACGGACACGATACCGCCCGCGCTATGCAAATCGTAGACAAGGACGACGTTAAGGGGAGTGTTCCACATTTGTTGGGAGTTTTGAACTGAAATAGCTGTCTTGAAGAGCGTTCGGTGCAGTTCGGAGCCCTACCCGTTGCAAGACCTGAGCCCATCTGGCTTCCAAGCTGCCACCCGCGAAAATGCGCATACTATTTCGGGGGGACTGTTTCAAGATCACCCGGGCTTCCATGACACCATAATGGTGGTATTCGAATCTTGTCGTTTCATTAGCCATGCGGCCTGACGCGTATATAAGTTGACTGTTAGCAGTCGCGACCAAGAGGTATCGCCACTTACGCGGCGGAGTGCTTGATTACAAGCGGGGTCGAATACTCAGCTCGGATCTGTGGGTTGTTCGGGAGTCTGGAATACGGAGCCGCACGGGAGTGGTGCGACGAGTGAATTGTTTCATTGATCATCCACGGATAGATCAGCTGGCGACGAGGATGGGATAGCGAACTTTTGCAGTTTTTTTAGCAGCTATTTTTTTTGAAGTGGCGGCCACACAATGGCTTTATCACTGATTGGGAATATCGGTGATTACAGTGACAGTGACTCGGACTTTGGAGAGTATCTGGAGCGGTTTGAACAGTTTCTGGCTGCTAACGCCATCACGTCTGCGCCGAGGAAACGGGCAGTATTTCTGAGCGTCTGTGGGTCACGCGTGTACTCGGTTCTGCGAAGTATCTGTGCTCCGCAGCTATTCGCCTCGGAAACGTACAAGGGGCTGGCGGAGGCAGCCCAGTTGCATTTTGCCCCGAAGCCGACAGTGATCGTGTCGCGGTATAAGTTTAACCGGACAGTGCAGCAGGCTGGACAGACAGTGTCAGTGTTTTTGGCGGAACTGCGGCGGATGGCAAGGGACTGTTCGTACGGTGATCGCCTGGAGGAGTAGCTTCGGGACAGATCTGTGTGCGGACTAAGCAACGGGGCGATGCTGCAGGAGGGAGACAGCCTGTCTCTGGAATCCGCCGTAAAAATAGCGACCGCGATAGAGACAGCAGCTGCTGATGTGCAGGAGATCAGTGTCGCTCCACAGGCAGTCCCGCTGACGGCTCCAGCAGCGGCCAGTCCCGGTCCGGAGCCGCTGCACGCAGTCGGCCCGGCACCGCCGTCGCCGGGAGGACTGAGGCGACGACCCCGCCCATTCCGGCCGGCGGCGGCTGGGTCGGCGAGTTTTGGCAGCCTGCCAGGCAGATTAGCGGGTGGAGCAGCATGCGTACGCTGTGGTCGCCGCGGTCACCTAGCGCCGGGATGTCCACACGGACGGGCTACCTGCTATGGGTGCGGAAAAGTAGGACACCTTCGGAATGCGTGCAGAGCGGTGCATGCCGTACTGGCGGACAGCGCGGGATCGGATGGAGAAAATGGCATGTTACCTGTGAGCAGCACAATGTCTCCGAACCGTGTTCCTCCGTGCAAGACGACAGTGGAGGTTAACGGGAAGCCGCTGGTGTTTGAAGTCGACACAGGGGCAAGTCTGACGATCATCAGCGAGGTCATCTGGCGGACGGAGCTGGAGAGTGTTCCGCTGGAGTCGGGCCAGGGGTCACTGACCACATACACGGGAGATGCGGCGCTGGTGCGCGGCCGACTGACAGCGCGCGTGAAGTGTGGCGCGCAGCAGTCCACGCTGACCCTGCTCGTGGTCCACGGCGACGGGCCCCACTCCTCGGCCGGGACTGGCTGCACAGCTGCGGCTACCATGGGAAAGCATCTTCAGCATGGCATCGCCGCTGACCGACCTGCAGCAGCAACACAGTGCGCTGTTCCAAGACGACGGAGGCGCCTGCACGCAAACCGTCAGTCTGGACATTGACCCATCGGTAACACCGAAGTTTTACAAGCCTCGGCCCATGCCCCTGGCTCTGCTGTCGCTCGTAAATGTGTAACTGGATAAACAAGTCGAGCAGGGCATTCTACGACTGGTGAAGACCTCGGGTTGGGCGGCGCCCGTGGCCAGCGTTCTGAAAAGCGACAAAAGCTCAGTAAGAACGTTTACTGAGCCTTACATTCAGCAAGAACGAACGGAAACAGTTAATAAACGTGGAATGTGCTGCGCTTTCAGACTGCATCTGGTTTCAGGCTCGAGTAAACCTTATCCGGCATTTGCTGGCCAAAGGTGGAGTAAACCAGCGGCACCCTTTGCATCATGAAACTAACAGCCTTCAGGGCCCAGCTCTGGCCCTAGTGCGCATTGACGTGGCTGTTCCCGCTAGATGGAGCCGCGCAAATGTGTCGGGCCAGGTCCAGGCCGTGCAGATGGGGCACCATAGTTCCTTGTGCTGTTAGACCCGACCGATTCTCAAACATATCTCAGCCAGGAAGGTGAGATGCGGGCGCACTGGCTGCGGGAAATGGTCCCAGGCTTTGCTGACATCTGAAAGTTTTGTCGGGTCGGGTGACCTGCTCATGTAATCTGGTCCCATGTCAATGCCAACTGGGGCCTGGATGTTCGATGGATTCACCTGTGGTAGCTTCACCGGATGACGGCAGCTGTGGTGTACAGAACAAAATTGGTTACACCGATGTAAAGTTTTTTGTCCACCTGGTGCTTCCGAAATCATCACTGATTCCTTACGCCGAGCGCTTCTTTGCCTTAAGACGCGGCGGACCGTCCTGGAATGACTTGCTTCCTGATATTACTGCAAAGTGTGCTCATTTATTCATACCCGCCTTGATCTTACTGATAATTCCACCCCAAAGCGCTTGTACTACACGTGATCACTCATGTCTCTATCTTAACACGCGTACGGCCGCCCCGACGCTACAGGTGTGACCCCGAGACGGCGTCACACCGGCCTCCCGGTGACGCCACACACAAATATTTTCTGATGCGTGCATAGATACACATATATGTATATAAATACGTACATATATGCATATATATGTATATATATATATATATATATATATATATATATATATATAATGCCTACGGAAAAGTGAGCCAATACTCGAAATCAAGCAAAGACGCCAGGGAACACGAAAATTTAACAACAGGCGGTAAAAAAACGCCCCAAAAAAAAGGACGCTGACTGGCTCGAAGTCGCGGAAAACACCAACTACGACAGGGCTGGCGCACATCAGCAGCCCAATATCTGGCTAACACCGGTACTTCCATACCCGCTGGTGAAGCACCTGGTTGAGGACCGAAAGGTCGATGGTCCGAGAAAACGTGACGCAGGGGCGCGGGAGCTATATGCAAGTTGGGGCGGGGACAAGCTCCAAAATGCCAAAATGGGCCCCTAAGACTGGATAGCGGGTTTCCCACAAACCGGAATGGGCCCTAATGTAAATCATTGGTCCTCTACAGGTCAGAAGGGGTCCCATATGGCATCTGCGCAGGAACGTTTCAAAAAGTGGAGCAGGGGCAGGCGCAGCGTATACTTGGAACTTTTACCGGTAAGCAAGCCTGGTGGCCGGCGGGGGGGGGGGGGGAGGAGAGGTGGAGAGCATTGTTCGCTCTTAATGGACGTAACACATTTTGGCAACAATTAAGTATCACGGTTGCTATGCTAGGCGTACATCTATAACTGTTTCCCAATAGTGCACACTCTTGTCCTGATGACTCATCTATGCGATTTGACAAATAGGACTATCCAGATTCTTAAGATAGTTATTCGTTTACATCTCCAGGGAAGCAGAAATTCCATACGCGGGTAGGCATCTTTGGTCATTGGGGAGGCACTTGCCTCCACGGGGTAGATGCCAAAATACGACCCGGGGACAGGCTGGTCAGAATTTTGAATGCGAGCCAAAAGCTCATAGTGCCCAAGGGTGTTTGTGCGTCTAGGTTTCACCGAGTGCAATCCAAGAGGAAGGCTTGTCGCAGCATTTTAGGCGGAAACGGATCCAAAAGTTTAAAAAACTTATTGACAAAGCTGTGTGAAAAAGCCATAAAACCCGAGTTTCTCCTGTAAAAACCAAGCCACAGAATGAATGCCCTTTCCTCGGGTATCCCTCATCCGAACCCTGCGCCCGTTCGCCGTCGGCGGCCACTGCCTTACATGACCCATCGCAAACTGATTGGTTGGCTGCTTTGCTGTATGTCCATAGATCAGCGCGACTGCTTGTCGGTGTGTAAAGAATGTATTGCACCATCTATTTTCGAATGGCTTTCACTTGACTTCCCTTTCGCTTCCCTGAGCTATCTGTCTCAACAAGAAAGCCGGCTGGGTGTCCAACCGCCTACAGCGCAAGACTGCGGAGAAGGCTGAACAGACGGCGGAGCGGTACAGAAAACAATGTCGGTAACGAGATAGTTGTCTCTCCAGTAATAACAGACTTCTAAATGTGACATATTCTGATTAATTGGTTTGCCGATGACCTCCTTGCAGGATGTCATCAGTTTCGGGATTCCAAGGCATGAATTGTCCGCGCCTCTAATAATGGCCTACAAGTTTCGCTCATCCCGCAGGATGCCAGCCGTTTACCTCGTCTATGATGCTGTTACTTAGACACGTCATTTTTCCCAGGCACAGTCAAACGCAATGTGGCGATCGGTGCTTCCTGGAGTGGCGGAGTCAAGATAGTCGGAAAATGGTCTATCAATAGTCGTGACAGAATTGTCCGTTGCCGCAAGAAAAGGGCTGCTGCGGTGCCTGGCGTGGTGGGTCTGCGATTACACTGATAAGGGCCCTAAGGTCCCGATTACAGCGTGTGTGTCAGTAAACAAGTGCAACATGTGTTCCGTGTCTAGCTGCAGCTAGTTGAAATGCGCGATTCTGTATTTTCCAAGGTGCATAACTTGTAAACACGGTCATAATTTGCACACAAACCAGGCACATCTTAAACCAAATTACCTCTTCTCCGGCATGTGGCTGAGAACTGGCGAAAAGCGAACCCGAACGGGCTGATCTGTTGTAATCATGCACTTACCAACAAGCAATAAAGCTTTCTCTTCATTTTGTGCGTTGTTGCCCGCTGCTGATACTTAGATGCGCGACTCGCGTCCAGAAGCTGCAAATATCGCCTCGGCGGTATCGTGGCCACAGGTACGTCGCGCGGCCATTCAATATTCGATGCACACAGAACGCATCGGTCATACGTGGTATGCCAGAGGGCTGCTCTACTTCTCCTCGAAGGTACGGAGCGCTCTGCAGACGGGGATCGTCCGTTAACCAAGATAAGCCCACAATTGGCAGCACTTTATATGGTGTCCATGTGCTCCAAAGGTGGTCAAAGGGATTACCCCGCCTTTTTTGTACACTTTTCACTTATTGTTTCATCAGACACGTACGATTTCATTTGTGATACCAGCTGTCTCGAAAACCTGATTAGCTCAGTATTTTGATTCGTAGCAGCCGACCCTGAGGAAAAATTGCCACTGACTCCCTCGCACCACTTTGAAAAAACCATTTCACTTACCTCGCTCCTCGAATCGTGTGCTCAGTAATGTTTACAGCCCACTAATTCATCAAAATGTTTGTGTAATAAACGCTACAAAAGCTTGACACAGTAGCTTTAGACAAAAAGATATGCGAACATGAAGCCATCATCATGCGAATTCAGCGAAACGTTACACCATGACTGATTTCTCGCCTAAAACGGTCGCGTTCACCACAATGGCTCTTTTCGAAGCGCACTATGTCTTTGGGAATGGGAGCACCACATGATGCATGCGACGCACTAGTTCAAACCTCAACCAGTGCGCTGCTTGGTAACATGCCCCTGCCCGCTGGAGCCATCACACACGTTCTTTTCTTTGCACCAGTGGAGGTACGCACGGTGGTTGTCGTTACGACGGTAGTCGCGACTGCAGGTAAAAAGCATAGTACGGCTGCAAAGCGTTAACAGGATAATTTTGACTAAAAAATTATTGAAATTGGTATGGTAATATATGGTTCTCATGTGGGCACCATGGATTTTAGAGACGGACGAGCCTTTGTGTTACCCATGTGCAAACCGTGGCGAGCCCCATACGGGCACCATATGATCGCCCATAGGTTCCCATGTGGAAATAAGTGGGCTTCCCTTGTGAGCCCAGTGTGGTTACCATATGTCGGTGCTGGCTTGGAACGGGCTTGGCTGTCGTCACACGGGGAACCCAATGGCATGTGGCTGTATGTTTTCTGCTTTTAGATCTGAGCATGATCCGCAACTGTAATTGAGCGTAATGTCGCGCTTGCCTCCCCTTGTTCCTCCATCACCTCTCTCCCTCGGCTCCGTGCGTAACATAACTTATGGGCGACTCGTCTATCCACACGGACACTTTTTGGACAGGCCAATGAAAAACCTCTTTTCACTTCAAGCGATCTTCTGAAATTGAATGAATGTTAGGACATTAGTCAGTTACCGGTAATTGCGGTGCAGCCTTAAATTAGACTGGCTAGTGTTGGCCGGCGTAAGGAATGGGAGCTGAATATATGGAACCCGTGCATGCGCATAATCGCACGTTTAACATCACACAGGTAGACACATTGTACACAGCAAATGAAATGGACGATAGTTCAGTGTTTATCGCCGCAACAGGACGGAACCCTTGGCATGGCCAAAACATGTACTTTCGGCTCGACTGATCGGTCTAGACCAAAGTCGAGCGATGGTGTCACATTTAAGCTCAATGGTGCGACAGAACTTGCACTTTTTGTTCAAGCTCAATTTTTTCTTATGCATAAGCGTTAGCGCAATTTTTAGCGCAGTGTTGCATTAAGTGGAGGCAGAACTCTGCCTCTAATGTAAATCTAACGCTACCTTGTGTGTGTTTTAACATGTCCTAAAAAGTCATAAATAACAAAAACCGAAGGCATTCATACCGAATAAAAACGTCCTGCATGCTGTATTAACTTGAGGAAAAGCGAAATGCGGTGAGGGTGCAAGTCGACAAGAGGTGTTTGAGAAAGCCAATCATTTGCGAAAGCATATTGTTGACCTCATTCTGGCAACGACATTCAGATAGCTTAGGAAATTACACAGCATTTTGAGGTCATTATTTTAAGAGATAAGGAGAAGGTGACATATTTTGTAGAGAGTGGAGAAGACTTAAGATGAATCAGTTTTAGTGATAACGGTTTTGAAGCTCACTGTAAGGTTTGCAGTAAATTAATGAATTGCTGTTCTTTAAATTTGCATTAATGGCGCATGTTTTTCGAGCAAGTCGCCTGAGCAGCGGGATTTTAACCGGGCTTTTGAACAACTTGGTGGTAGGTGGGTACGTGACAGAATATTCTGTAGCCCTGGATACGTGATATTAGGGCTGCAGGTGGTAGGTGCGTAGGTGCTAGTTCCTTATGCCAAGCTGTGCAGATCACGCGAGGCACTATGTGGTTGGGTGCCGCGGGGTGTACGTCAAACGTCGTTTACCGCTAATCGCATCTGAGCCAGATGCGACTCAGATCAGTTCGCGGTGCATGAAAAACATTCATGTCTTGCAATAGGTACATGGAATCAGAAAAATGTTAGGCGTAAAAGTTGGGTAATAATTTTTGGACTATGCCCCTTGTCTTTTATGTCAGTATATAATCACCATGTCAGCCAGTTCACCCCCAGATGCCATCGGGTGTACTGGAGTCTTGAAGGGATGGCTGATGTTTGACTTTCAGCGATGTACTTATTTGTATATAAAGCCCAGGTTTTCTCCTCAGAATTGATTCAAACCAGGCCATCCAGTCGTGAGTCCCGTGATATAGCAACCAAACTGTCAAGGACAAAAATTAAGAAATCAAAGATAATTCCATGGTAATGCTATTATCCTAACATTGTTATCATCCTTATCATCATCATGATGTATTGTGATTCAAATAATACTTTCATCTTTTGGTTGTATTTGAAAGTGGACACACAATGTTTCTGGCAGTTCACCCTCTGAGTGACTGCATCAACAGCAGTGAGCATTGCCTGTAAGTGGCCAAAAGTGAGGCTATGGTAGGACTTAAAGCAGTTCTCTTATGTGAGCATGGGTTAGTCAGTATTTGTTAAAGCATACCATTTCAAACATTGTAATGAAAGCATTTTAACTTTATTTCTTATTTTGACATGCTTTGTTTCATATCAGTGAATAAGTATTTGCTAAAATGTATGTGAATGAGGTTAGGGCATATGACAAGCAAACATAATCTGAAAGATTATCTGTATGCCTGGTACATGATCAAAGAAGGTATCTCCTGTCACTGGTCATTGTGTCATGCTGCGTACCATATAGCTTCAATTTAGACATTTTAGGAGATTTATCCTGGGAATCAACAATCTTCTTGAGTTGATGATCTACATTTCCATAATATTTTATGCTGTATACATTTATTCTTTCAAACAATGTCATGGTTACACTCCAAAGATACACACACAATTCATGAGCCGGTCGTTGCTGATGGCTCCGTTGTTGGCTGGAGCGCCTGCCCCGGCCACCCGCCTGCTGAGGTAGGTTCGAGGCGAAGGCGCTCCATCTTTAGGCTTGACAGGTATGGCTTGCGGCCGGTGACAGCGGTCGCGCTAAAGGTCAGCTGACGTTAGAGGGCAGGACAGACTGTGGTGAGCACTGTAGCATGTTCAACTTTCTGCCATCAAATTCTGATGTTAACAATTTAATTGCACGATCTGATGGTAGGGGTCAGGGCTCACACAAGAAGCTCTGCTTAGCGTGAGCTCTGATCCCAAAAATCCATCCATTTGGAAGGTTCAGATTAAATCTTTGAAGAACTGTAGGAATAGAGTTCCATCCAGATAATTTGTTGCGTGGTAACATAGGAACTGAAAGCATTTCTGGCCTGCGGTTGTTATGTATTTGCCATGAAAAGCGACCTTTTCATCAAATGCTCATGATGTTTGATTTGGTTTGCTAAAAATCGTGTGATTTGTACTCCTGTGTCGTATTTTTATGTCAATGTAGGGCTCAGTTGGTCACAAGTGCACTTGAATCCCTGTCTGCTGCCAGCTGTAGTAAGAGAAGCTGCCATTCTGGTCTCCCTGGTACCTACTAGTTAATGTCCATACTCCCGGATGCGCCTGTGCCCAGACTAGTCGCACGGCACAGCCACCTTCTGCTGTACTCTTCCAAGTAAATTAACAGGTCGTCAACATCCGACCCTCTTATCCTCTATCTCGCTTCATCCTGCATCCTCGCGACACCCCACTTGTCCGGGGCAAGTTGCACTCGTCAGCCACGAGTGAGCCGAGGGCCCCGTGGGTAGGGGGACCCGGACCGAGTACCCAGCGCACATGCGCGGGTTAAAGCTCGGTGGTTGGTCCCCCAGGCGCATGCAAGCCTGCCCCACCAGTAACCATTTTCCTTCATCACATTGCCCTGAAATGATCAGATGTGGTCGAAGGGGCTCTAATCCAAACAACCAACAAGAAGTCATTTTGACATGGGTCATCCTCACAATAAGCCGACTGCTCCAGCAGGCATTGGTTCTGCGTGGTGCGACCTCCAGCCGCCTGTCCGCACCATGACTCGGCCCGCGCCCGGCAGGGGCAGCCATGGACGAGCTGGCGCGCGGCGTGGACGGCCTGCGGCTGCAGGAGGACTCGGTCGCCGACCTGCTGGACGCCGAGCCCAGCGCCGACGCTCTCCACCGGCTGCTGGAGCGCACCCAGGGCCAGGGCCTCTCCTGCGGACCGTCGCAGAATGGTGAGCGCTCAGACGGCACGTAGTGTTCGGGACGGACGCGGCGTGACGTGATCCTCGCTGGCGGACCATCTGCGGGACGGACGCGGCGTGACGTGATCCTCGCTGGCGGACCATCTGCGGGACGGACGCGGCGTGATGTGATCCTCGCCGGCGGACTATCTGCGGGACGGACGCGGCGTGACGTGATCCTCGCTGGCGGACCATCTGCGGGACGGACGCGGCGTGACGTGATCCTCGCTGGCGGACCATCTGCGGGACGGACGCGGCGTGATGTGATCCTCGCCGGCGGACTATCTGCGGGACGGACGCGGCGTGACGTGATCCTCGCTGGCGGACCATCTGCGGGACGGACGCGGCGTGACGTGATCCTCGCTGGCGGACCATCGGCGGGACGGACGCGGCGTGACGTGATCCTCGCTGGCCGACCATCGGCGGGACGGACGCGGCGTAATGTGGTCCGGCGTGACGTTGTGATCCTCGCTGGCGGACCATTGGCGGGACGGACGCGGCGTGACGTGATCCTCGCTGGCGGACCATCGGCGGGGCGGACGCGGCGTAATGTGATCCGGCGTGACGTTGTGATCCTCGCTGGCGGACCATCGGCGGGACGGACGCGGCGTGACGTGATCCTCGCTGGCGGACCATCAGCGGGACGGACGCGGCGTGACGTGATCCGGCGTGACGTGATCCTCGCCGGCGGACCATCGGCGGGACGGACGTGGCGCCGATGGTCCGCGTTCGAGGGCGTCGTCGTTGACGCGGCCGCGTGCGGGCCTGCAGCGGGGTGGGCGGTGCTGGCGGGCGCGCGTCAGTACGCTTTGTAACCGGCGTCGCGTCCGCCGCCAGGTCTGAGTGTGCAGCGTGGCCTGCAGGCAATGTCGGCCGGTCAGCCTCTGGAGGCGCTCCACTGCCTGGCCGAGTGCCACTCCACCACGCTGCGCCACTACATGATCCTGAAGAGCTCCTGCCGACTGGCTCAGTGCGTGGTGGCGCCCTGGCGCAGGCCGCGCTGCCCCGGCTCGCGACGGCGGCTGATTTAAATGCACCCATAGCGACACTGGGCGTGTCATTTCCTTGGCATCACGTAGAGCTGGAATGATGTTTCCGTTGCCTGGTCCGGGAATAGTGTTTTGTTTCCTTTCGGACCGTAATGTGCTTCCTCGCTTTTGAGACAGGCATGTGTCTACGATAGGATAAACCGATAACTGTATGCTGCAGCGCTCTTGCCCAAGTACCATGCAATTATCAATTACATCGTGCCATTCTCTGTAACGTGTCTGCTTCTGAGTTATAATGATATGCGTCATTAAGGGCGCTTCTGAGAGCACCAACCCCGCATTTTCAACACTTATCCCAATACCAGCGCAGTGAAAGCATCCCATTGCCGAGGCATGAGATGCGGTGTCCTCGGTGCCGTTGGGGGACGAGCCGCAAAAGGACGCGTGTTTAGAGCGTTCCTGATGCTTTCTTGCGTTTTGCCTGTTTTGTGTTGTTTTTCTTTGTGTTTATGCCCTTGTGCTGTGACCGGCGGCGACAGCACGTCCCAGCCCGTCCGAGTGCACTTCCAACGTGCTTGCGCTGTAAGCCTCGTGTTACCCTCTGACCACCGGCGCCCGTGGTGCGCCGCTCGCCCCAGTCGGCCCGGCCCGGGCACCACGAACGCCGCTGACCGCCGGCGCCCGTGGTGCACCGCTCGCCCCAGTCGGCCCGTCCCGGGCGCCACGAACGCCGCTGACCGTCGGCGCCGTCGCCGCCAGAATGGAGATGAAGTCGGGCCGGCGGGTGGAGGACTGGCCGGCCGGCACGCAGGAGGCGCTGCTGGACGCGCGCCGCCGCCTGCTGCAGTACCGGCCGTCGCCGCGCCGCCGGGAGGAGATGCTCGAGCTCATCAGCCAGGTGCCGCCCGGTATGTGTGCCGTGGCCGCCGACCAGGCGCGGCCGGGGTTCGGGTGCGGGTGTTGGCGGCGCGCAGGTGCCGCCCGGTATATGCGGTGTGAGTGGTGGCCATGCGGTGTCGGCTACGTGCGATGGTGGCGCTGGAGTTTGTAACGCAGGGGCCGTCGTGTAATTGGCTGAGCTAGGTCTGCAACACAGTCTGTGACGTGCCACCAGCATCTGCACTACAATCGCAGAGTATGTCTGTCTGTCTGAGAGCTACTCGTTTTGTGCTGCAGGTTATGCGATGGTTTAACAGTGCGCGACTGTGTGTGTGCAGCCGACACGACACGACCGTACACTATGTGTGTGTAGTCGACACGAGACGACCGCGCAATATGTGTGTGCAGCTGACACGACACGACCGTGCAATATGCGTGTTCGGCCGACACGACACGACTGTGCACTATGTGTGTGTGCAGCTGATGCGACACGACGGTGCAATGTGCGTGTTCAGCCTACACGACACGATTGTGCACAATGTGCATGTAGTCGACACGGCACGGCTGTGCAGTATGTGTGTTCTGGATGTTAAGCGAACACGACTCGACTGTGCACTTTGTGTGTTCAGTCGACACGACACGACCATGCATTGTGCGTGTGCAGTCGACACGACACGACTGTGCACTGTGTGTGCTCAGCCGACACGACACGGCCGTGCAATATGCGTGTGCAGCGGACACGACACGCCCGTGCTCAATCCATCCCCTGTTCCCAGACGGTGTGCCGCCTCAGCGCCTGCGTGCGATCGCCAGTGGTCTCGTGAATGCCTTCCCCGCCCGCCAGACCGGCCACCGCCCCAACACCGCGTACTGCTCTGACATGACCTGTCCCGCCGACCAGATTGGACCGTGGTTCAGCTGACGGCGGTGCCGCGCGCGCGCACGCGGGTGGCGCGCCTGGATACGCCCGAGCTGGTGGTGGCGCGCTTCGTCGGCGGCCGGCCCGACTCGCTGCTTCTGGCGCGTGTGCCGGCGCCGGCCGCCGACCACTGCAGCACGTTCCGCTCCGAGTTCGAGGCGATTCTGGCCGACAACGCCTCCATCCAGCGCAGCCTCTTCAACGATCGCCAGAAGTACTGGACGCAGCGCGGCCTGCTCGACGACCGCATGAAGGTGATGACGGTAGTAGTGTTGAGAACGATGGCGATGCATGAGCGCAGATTGCCTCAGGCTGACCTGACCTACATAACCGACCCGTCTGGAGGCGGCGCGGTTTGTCTCCGGACCATGCAGCAGCACTTGTGCTGGTCCAGGAAACAGCGGAGTAAGATGGCTGGTTGGACAAACACTCGGTGCTGCTGACTTAACTTTCACCGTTACGAATTTGCAGAAATACGTGGCATCTCAGGGTGCTGCACATGCCGTGCGAATGAGCGTGAGTTCCGAACGCCCAGACCACCAACCGAAATATCTCCAGCTGTTGCGAGGCGTGCTCAACACCATCTCAAGCACAACGCAATATCGTAACAGCCCATAACAACATAGGGTCTTCATACCGTCGTGGGTGATATCCGACCACCAGCGCGTGACGCGTCGCGACGCCAGCGCCCACGTGACACTAGCGTGCGCGTTGCAGGCGATCGTGCGCAGCATGGAGGTGGCCTGGTTGGGCCGCCAGGCGTACCTGGTGTCGGGCGAGCCCGTCTGCCCCCGACAGCGGGCGGCGCTGGAGGCGGCGCTGGCGGCGCTGCCCGCCTCGCTGACGGCGCCGCAGCGCGCGCGGCTGGCACTCATCTGCGGCCGGCCACCGGCCACGTCAGAGGAGCTGGCCGAGCGCGTGGCCGAGGCGCTGGGCCCGGCGGCAGCGCAGCAGCAGCGGCGCGCCGTCACCGAGGCGCTGGCGGCGCGGCGGCCGGCGCTGCGCGCGGCCTCGCTCACCGCCCCTCGCCGCGGCCAGGTGATCCTGGTGCTGGACCGCGAGGTGCAGCGCTACCCGTGGGAGATGGTGGGCCAGCTGGCCCGCGGGCCCGCCTGTCGGCTACCGTCACTGGCCATCCTGGGCCTGTGCCTCGCCGGCCGGCGCGCCCAGCTGCCGCGGCCGCCCGGTGGCGCCACCTACATTATCAACCCGGCCGGCGACCTGGTCAACACGGAGCAGCGCATGGGCCCGTTCCTGGCGGAGCGCGGCTGGAGCGGTATCGTGGGCCGGCCGCCGACGCTTAAGGAGTTCGCCGCGGCACTGACCGACGGCCAGATCTTAGCGTGAGTGGGCCGGGGGGAGGGGACGGACCCGCCGCCCCGGCCGGTCGCCTATTCGCGGCGAGGTAGCGGTTCTTGTGGGGTGGAGTGGCGAGAGGAGCTCGTGATGTCTTTTGATTTCCTCTTTCGGGCGGGGTACGAGTTTCTGCCCAAGCGGCCGCGCTGTTCCGTACGGGTTGATGCGTGTGTGCGGGCGTCTGTTCGTATCCGCCACGTGCAACACTGCTGAGATGACTGGCCCGCCATGTGGATGGTGTTGAGGCATCGTACTGCGCGCAGTCTGCTCGGTGTCGTATGTACCATGGTAACGCTGGTGATCAGTGTTGTTTGTACACTGCCAAGGCACCATTGGTTCGTGTTACGCCGGTGTCTCAGCAACTGCATGCACAACTCCCGGTGCTGACCACAGGACTCTTGTTGACCGAGGCCTGACCCGGCTGCCGTGACGTCATCGATCCCTGCGCGCGGCAGGTACTGCGGCCACGGCTGCGGCAGCCAGTACCTGCCGGCCGAGAAGCTGCGCTCGCTCACGTGCAACGCCGTGGCGCTGCTGTTCGGCTGTAGCAGCGGGCAGCTGGTGCAGCCCGGACCCACCGTCGACCCCTACGGCGCCGTCTACGCCTACCTCATGGCCAATTGGTGGGTGGAGAGCGCGCGCGCGCCGAGCAGGCCGCTGATCCGTCGATGAAGGACGGGGGCTGGGCCTTCTTTCGTGAAGCCTTCGTTTTTTTCCTCGACCTTGGTCTTAACCATGAATTTTCTTCAGACTGAATACGGAGAAAGCAGCGGCATGTTTTCATTTATGTGACATCCGTTTTGGGTTGCAGCTCTCTTTACGCCGTATTTATTCTGCTGAGTTGGTTCTAGCGTTGGTTCGTGCGCTGGACGGGAGGCAAGTACCACTTATTGTTCTTAGGGATGCGACCCAGGGCAAAGCTCGAAGTTGGCGACATCACAGATATTTGAGACTTGTTTGGGGCTTGTTTGGACTTAACAGCTGCGATTTAAGAACATCATTTTCTGCTCGTTCTGGGATAGTTAGATGTATGCTTTTGGCTAGCCCCCACTCGTTAAACCAGTGTATGAACTACTATTTTGTGCTACTTGAACAAAACTGGCATCACTCATGGCACACTGCCATGCCTGATCAGCAAGAGTTGATGGGGTGTCTTGTTTAAATCACACTGCTTGATTTACGGCTGTGTATAAAATGATCGTTATGAGCGTTGCATGACCTACTGTATTCGATGCATCCAAAAAAGCCAACTCGACATGATTACACCTGGTACGCGACGCCCTGTGCTGTTTACTCCCAGTTCACAAATGGCTGTCGTGTTCTGTGGCATGGCGCATTATGTCGCAGAGCGGACACCGTTCAGATGGTGTGTAAGTTTCGTTTTTCGTTTCGCTGGCTGTCTACTGGCATCTCCCTCACAAATCTCCTCCGTCGGGTGGGCAGTGCCGGTAGCCGAAGTACCTGCTTCAATCTTTTATGAAATTGTAGAATTGAAACTCCGGTTTATAGCTTAACAGCCGCCCGCCTCGTTCCCCCAGCGAGCATACTAGGCGTTTCAACGATGAGAATGGGTGGAGTCGCCTTCATTATCTGTGCCACGTCGTATATGCGGCACTTTGCTTCCGTTGGCATGAAATATTCAATCGAAAGTGGAATGCATGCACATGTTTAGGAATACGCACACGTGTTGTCATGTCCGTGTTAATGGCGTGGCTTCATGTCCGGCGATATTGAAATTATCACAAAAATATCCGCCCTCCGAAAAAATCCTTGAAAACTCGCCGCTCTGAAAGGCCAATGGGTTCCACTATTGCCCCAAATGATAGCTGTCTTGTTAGCTGTACTAAAGTTGGGGACTCTGTGAGGCTGGGAGATTGCGGCCGGGTACTGCTATCGCAGGAGCTAACAGGCCACCATCGGGATGTTTGTCTCGAGAAGCTGTATGTGCTAGAACCTTCCTGGCAACCTCCCTCGAGCCTCCCTTGCGGCCTCCCTCGAGCCTCCTTTGAGCCTCTCTTGCAGCCTCCTTCGAGCTCCCTTTGCGGCCTCTCTCGGGTCTCCCTCGAGCCTCCTTTGCGGCCTCCCTCGAGCCTCCCTCGAACCTCCTTCGAGCCTCCCTCGAGCCTCACTTGCAGCCTCCCTCAAGCCTCCCTTGCAGCCTCCCTCGAGCCTCCCTCGAACCCCCCTTGCAGCCTCCCTCGAGCCTCCCTCGAGCCCCCCTCGAGCCCCCCTCGAGCCCCCTTGCAGCCTTCCCTCGAGCCTCCCTTGCAGCTTCCCTCGAGCCTCTTGCAGCCTCCCTCGAGCCTTCCTCACAGCCTGCCTCGAAGCCTGCCTCGAGCCTCCCTTGCAGGCTCCCTCGAGCCCATCTCGCAGCCTCCCTCGGGTTTTTCTCGAGGCTTCCTCGCAGCCTCCCTCAAGCCTCCGTCGTCAGTTGCGTTGTATGGCTTCTGATGCATTGTTTGGTGGGCAGACGGTATCAAGACATTTTGATGCAAATTTTTAGGCTCAAAGCACAAACCAGCTGGATCATTTTTGGGGTGGGGGCAATTGCTCAAGTTGTTTTCGTCGCAACTCTTAGCCGTCGAGGCAGACAACGCCGCTATGCGAAGGCGCAGCTGGGCACCTTTCAACTTAGACTAGGTCTCTGGCCGCCGCGCTCCCCGCGCCGGACTACGAGCCTCTGCAGTGGGGCTATGTTCCGGCGGACGTGTTTGACGCTCTGCCTGTACGCTCGCCCAGCCCGGCGATTCTAGGTAACCTGTGGTCTGTCACGGACAACATGCTCGACACCTACTCCAAAGCAGTTATCGACAAGTGGACAGGTGAGCTCAATCTCGCCCGATGGGAGGTCTCTTACGCGCTCGCACGGCACCACTGATGTACTGAAGATAGGGTGGCAGACGGCTCGCGTGGCTAGGAAATGCGCGCTTGCGAAAGGCGTTTGTTTAGCGTAATGTACCTTTGTGGGCCCGCCGGCTGTCCGTAAGTGGCGGTGTGCTGTGCCTGTTATTCACTGAGCATGTTTCGCCTGTCGGCCGGTACAACGCGTGCACGGCCAGATCAGTGGACATAGCGTCCCCTCATGGGAACTTCTTGCGTGGCACCCACCCAGCCACCACCTCGTCCGAGCGCTCGTTTTACACGTCCGCGCCGTCCCCTTGGGGGACGGTGGGCACGGTGCTGCGGTGCGGCCCGGGACGGCGGCGACGGCACTGAGCACGGCCCACTCTACGTACTCCCGCGTGACGCGCGGCTGCCCGCTCCAGGCGCCGGCCGACAACCCCGAGCCTTGCCCCGAGGCACGTGGTCCGCCGGCGCCGCGGCTACGGTCAGCTCCACCTTCATGGCCGCCGCGCCCGTCGTCTACGGCCTGCCCGTCACGCCGGACGCCGCGCTGGACCGCACGACGCCGGACCCGGCCGCGTCCGACGGAGAGGAGCGCGCGACACCAGACCTGGCCACGCTCGGCGGAGAGGTCCTGGCGGCGGCCGGCCAGGGCCACTGACCGTGCCACCAGGGGAGAGCGGCGAGCCGCTGGACGGCGGCGGCCGGGACGGCTCGGCCGGCTCGAAGCGCACCACCCGGGATAAGGTGTCGGCGCAGCGCGACGGGTCGTCCCGACGAGCACGGGCGAGGCAGGCCAAGCCGCCGCCGCCGCCGGCGCTGGCCGCCGGCCGCGGCCGCACTCGGCGGAGCGCACGCGAGACGTAGCGCCACACCACCGCCGTAGTACCGCTGTTGAGGGGGGGGGGGGACTACCTCTGGATTGATTGCCAGGAAACAGTACAATGTCCGGCGGGTGACCGCCGCCGCTGACTGGGGCGTCGCGGTTGTGTTCAGCCTCGCGCGGTATAAGGCATCTTACACAGTTGTCACAAACATGAGTGTCCAATGTATTGACACAGTACGGTCATCTAGTTAGGGCACTTGCGCTTCATCATTGACTGTTGACGAAGACGCTGTGACAAATAGATCAGTTTGAGTGTGAGGCGCCCGCTTGTACCACGATTGGGTCACCGCATGCCACCGCGGCGTTGTCCACAGTGCCCGAGCCGCCGGCCGTCGCTGCCGCACCCGCTGTGACCTCAGGCACGGCTCGAGGCACCGACCACGGCTCGCGCCCATCTCAATTCACAGCGCACACTTAACGTACACGATTACATCGCCGCCAATGTCGCTCAACGCGGCGTGCGGCGGACTCCAGTGACGTCGCCTGCGACCTCTGGCAAACACACGCACTGGGCAACGATCCTGCCCTCCCCCGCCGCTTCGCAGCCCCGTCACAGCGCTACCGTCCCGGCCGCCCTCGGCGCCCTCAGCTCTCGTCGTACACTTCCAGCACGTCCTTCAGGTGATCGTTGTCCTTGGGGCCCTTGTTGCGCTTCTTGCCGCGCGAGGCCTTTCGCTTGGGCGGCACCAGCTTCTTGAGGCCGTGGTCGTGCATGGCCTGCAGACCCTGGCGCTCGAGGTA
>NW_023596225.1:8751301-8864139 GCF_011947565.3 Pollicipes pollicipes | reverse complement strand
TCTATGGCGATCTTTTAGGCTGTCGCGAGCGGTGCTGTGTTTACGTGAGTCGTTTTCGGCACATTGCGCAGCTTTGCATGTGAGGTACTAAAAGACAGGAATACTCAGCAGACATACTCATTCTTATAAAAAGCTCATTACATCTCTTTCAAGTAATCATCAAATCACTCGATCCACCATATCACGATACCCTTCTGCAAGGACGAAAGCTTTGACCCTAGATTAGGTAAAAAATCGTCAGTTTTTACAGCTTTCAGCTAGTTTACCTCGTACCTTCTAGAACTTGAATAAGTTTTGAACTGAACTTTAAAGAAAATATAGGCTTGTTTGCCAAAAGGTTCCTTTCAGAGCACCCATTGAGAAAAAACGAAGCAGAATCCAATCAGTTGTTCAGCCACCAAAAGCGGGGTTGTCCCTCTTCTCCAACGTTGCGTTTTGTATGCCTGCTTCGTTCCTTTTTGGGCTTGTAGCATCCATTCTCATCAACCAATTCATTGACTGCTTTGAACTCACTTATTATGATGAAAGGAAGATGAATCAAATGATGGGAGGTTGTTCCAATGAATCATCACCGTGATCCCTAAACTGACATCTCAAAATTGTCCATACCTAGGGCTTGTCTACCTTCAGGGGGTGCATACAAATTCTTACTCGCAAACCATTGAGATATCGGAAACTAAGGTATGGCTCCGATCGTCTCGAGACCCTAATCATAGAGTCAGTAAGAGTCAGTCGCGGCCGTGAAGAAGCTTGCAGCAATCCCAATGCAGGCGAGAAGTGGAATCCGCCAATTCACGTCATGGAGACAAAGCGCGCAGCACTGGCATAATTTACAGATTGATCAACGCTTGGCAAGTTTCGTACTCAAAAAATGTTATCGTAAATCACGCCGTCTACACGTCGTAAAGAGCTCTCCATTTGCTGGACTACAAGGCAATGAATGCGCGTTGTTTATTGCTAGCTGTTGCTTTGTAAATGACCACTTAGCGCGCTTCTGCATCCTTTAAAAGAACTGTTCCGTATCTGTATGGGGTTTTCAGCTGAGATGTTCATCTTCTAACATCACTCCCTGCAGTTCACAGCCATGTCCTTTTTCAGACTTAGACCCTCTTGTTTCTGAGGTTGACGCACGCGAACTTGTGCAATCTATTTCGCAACGCCTATTTGAAAGGCACCCAGACCTGTAGCATGTCACGGAAACGTCATGTGAGTACCTCCACTCACTGTATCGTGTTCATGGTAAGGAAAAAAGCAATGATTTAGTACCAGCTGTCCCAGTGATGTAAGACAATTGGCAAACAGACCAACTGAGCTAGCGAATGCACGTCTCGACCACGAACAGCGTGTTGTAACAAAACCACAGGGCTTTGGACAACTGCTAGTAATGACGAGCACGGGACTAAGAAAATAATGGTTTTAGAATAGCAACGCAACCGAGAATGCAAGCAAATAACGTACTACCACGGAAAATGTGCGAGAACTCCACGAGCAAGGCGAAAACACATTCGTATAGCCCTAGCACCGTGACCGCCTACAACGCACTGCCGCAGAATATCCGCGAGCTGAGCCTTCCACAATTCAAACGCGAGTTGCGTAGTTATATCCCGCAGCGGCAGATCAATAGCGGGTAGCGACATCTACTTCAAATAGCTTACGCGAATGTGAGAGTGCGTTCTGAGTGTGTGTGCCTGCGTGTGTACGTGTTTGCGCGGGCCCCCGACCTAGTGTTTTATTTCCATGACACGGGCTCTGTAATAGCCACATTCTGAACGGAGTGAGCTTATGACGTGTAGTAAATAAATAAATAGCATAAATCACCACGCAGAGCACCTACGCCATTTTGCGACGACCAGAAGCACAGGCGAGTGACGCTGTGCGCTGTAGGGGAAACTCGGACACGGCCAGTCTCGCGGCGACTCGGGTGCCATAAACAAACGTTCCATTGGTATCATGTGATGCTTGCCTCAATATCTTCAGATGTTGACCTCCCAACCAAGTAAGGAACAATTTTCAGGAGTACATCATAGGTAGGCCTAATAACTTCGGCAGAAGCACATTGGGCTGCCAACTTTCGGTAAAGAACGGATCCTTGGTCTCCTCTGCATAACTTGTTGACCCAGTCGCAAGAATCAGTGAAACCCCATACCACCAGCAGTCTGGCGAATGGCAGCCGTCGCTTCGGCCTGCCCGTTGACTTCCTAGCATGCACATAAATGCAGAGCGCACCCATTGGACTGCATTTGGCCATGGCCCTGCAAACTCGTGCTCATGTGCCGTCACGCACCACAGTGACGCGCTGGATGAGTCACGATGATGCATTCATGACGTCACTGGTGCTATTCATGTGCATATCAATATGACGTCACGCACATGAATAGCGCCGATGGATTCCATGAAACCCAATCCCAGACCTTCATCCGTTTTGTTATGCGCGATACGTGTTGCACCTGAAATGCTTCGAACATCAACGTAACCAGCGCAGCAGAAAACAAACATCTTGCAGACTCTAGCACCCGGAATATGTTCGGGCTGACGAAACCTTGAATTTAGAGACGTAAAAAGAACATGGCGCCAGGCGAAAATTACATGGTTTATTTGCCATCGTCGGCACGTTATCAATGAACAAGAACATTCAACCGCAATGTCACGTCCTGCTGATTATGGCGGCGTTGACACAGACGCGTGCGGCACAGCAGAAGTGCGCAGGGACGTTAGCCTGGAACTAAGTCAAGAGAGCAGGGTGATTAGGCACGGCCCGCGGAGGAATGCAGCCCAGCGCCGCTCTATGGGTGCGTGGCAGCGGAGGCATGGTGCGGACACAGCGGCAGCACCGCTCACAGGTCCTCGTCGTCTTCGGGTAGCGCCGTCTCGGTGGCGACCTTCAGCTCGCTCTCGATCTGCTTCTGCCACTGCGGGTCCATCTGGACTTCCGGCGGCTCCAGTGCAGGCATGGCCACAAACTCGAGGTTCGGGTCACCAATCAGCTTCCTCGCCAGCCATAGGAAAGGCTTTTCGAAGTTGTAGTTGGACTTGGCTGAGATGTCATAGTACTGAAAAGATGCCAACAACCGTCACCGCTGCAGCTCCTATATGACAGGGGAGATCGCACCTTCTGCTTGCTTAAGTCCGTAGGTTCATACATGCTCGATATCAAGAAAGAACAGTCTACACATTGTGGGTGGGACTTGGCTAATATTACAATCGAAATCGTTCGTGGATGCATTGAGTAACCTGTCCATGTACAGAATAACAATTTCATAGGAGGATACCATCGTTTTACTAATTGTTGCCAACAAGCCAACCGAAAGGAAAATCCACAGATCTGGGGACTTTTAAGGCAACCTTCGTGCCATTCCGGGGAGTATTTCATAACTGTTTGTTCACTGAGCGCCGACCGGAATGTTTCGCATCATAGTACACGGCCTGCATGCAATCACCACGGCAAGTTCAGTGTTTTTTTCCCAATAAGCTGGCGTTCGCGAAGATCCAACATCATCTGCCCTCAAGGATGCTGTTCTGTATGTCGCTAGTCAAAACTATGAGCCGTAATGGGTAAGGTGACACAGGTTGCCGTTTCAGATCTGACCGGGGTGCAAGTTACGCTTTGATTATGTAAGCCATCGCAGAGTTGTTAGCTAATAGAGCTCTTTGGCCAGGCAGTTCAATCAGATGATGACTGTTGAAATACTGCTCAGGTGATCAACACTGACCAAAAATGGTTGACGAAAAAAACTTGTCCGCGGGGGAACATCCACAAGTTCGCTTCAGAACAACCAGAAGAATTTTGCAAAGGCACGGAAAACTATCCCTTCAAACACATCTTCGGGCCCAGACTTTGAGTAAGTCGTCCACATGCAACTTATATTGCGCCCATCCACGCCGGACGGCTGGCTTAAGGGGATTACAGAGACAATGGTCTTCTCGTGCTATTTTGTCTCATGTCCTGCCTGCAATTCTGGTCACATGGCAAAGCTCACCTGCAGGTTTCTTCTTGCGATGAAAGACGATGGACTTTGCCTTCACCTTCCTTGTCTTTGATGTCCACCTTGTTGCCACAGAGTACAATGGGAATGTTTTCACACACTCTGACCAGGTCTCTGTGCCAGTTGGGACCATTCTTGTAGGTGGGCTCTTGATGTGACATCAAACATCAGAATGGCACACTGGCCCTGCAAAAAATACATGGGGAATAAAAAAGTGACTTCAGTGAACACCCACATGGGCAGCTTTAGGGGGGGGGGGGGGAGGGGTCACTACAATAACCTCTAAGCAGCACCACACTGTTGAGCTGCAGGCAATTAAAACAGAAAATTTTTTATATGACTATGGCAAATCCAGGAAGGTTGCTAAACTTATGGCATGTCAGTCATGCAAGAGCTCTCAGTGAACATAATGTCTACAGAACCAAGAAATCTAGTGACTAAGTAGCATTAAACCCTACAACTTTGAGATGGTGTCAAAGTTAATTAAAATTAGGATTATAACTAATGTAACAAACCTTGCATCAGGAATCAAAGAGGGATCAAGGTCAAAACAGAGCACCTCATCAATATGAATCCTTGATAAAAGGAGCATCAAAGAGTCTCACTATGACTTATAAGGTTCAGGGGAGGTCACCCACCTAAAATGACCATGGCCAGTCTTTTGCCTTAAAAAACATGCAAACTATCATAGTTAACAACAATTACTTTGCTTCAAATACCAAAATAGCCCTAAGGGTTTTTAGTTGTCATGACATTCTGAAGGTCAAATGAGGTCTAACCTGACATGAACACTTGTGACCTTTTGCCTATCAAAAGCAGCTAGGTTACAGAGAATGTTCCACATTTGAGGATATTGGAGCAATCATCATAATGATGAAATAAGTCACTCACAACCAATGTTTAATTAGGTCTGTTTACCTTGCAACAAATTGGTTTGAGAGTCAGTTAGTGAAATTTGTATCTGGAATCATGCTTACAAAGCCAGTCATGCACAACTGGGTAGTCACAATGTTCTTAGTCTTGATTGCCACATGGCCAATGTAATGGCAGGATTTGAATGTCATTATTACAGTGCCATAGATGCTGGGTCTGCACATGTTTGCAGGCATGTTGCTCAGATACTAGAAAAGTTTGGGTCATAAGGGCAGGGCTGCAACCTGTACTGCACAGTATTCAGGATGGCTATTCCAGTTCAAAACTCCATAAAATGCTGAACACTCCACTTAAAGCTGGTTACATAACATATGAAGGCCACTCAGGCACAGATCGCAAGTTTCACCTAACTTGACTTATTCAACCCAAAGGTCATGATCTGGGAATTCAAAAGTTGACACACATGTTGCAATAGGGCCAAACCTACCTATCCTCCTTGGTTTTTGAGATCTCAGAGGGACAAACAACTCTCCATCCTGCAAAATATGACATATCCTGACCACATCTCATTGAGATGAGCTAAGTAAATTTTAGGGCAGGAATTACTCAGCTGGCTAGCATAAGTTATGTTGAAACAGCTCCTGGTACATGAGGCATGTGTTGACCTGATGCCAAGATCAGGCAACACCACAAAACAGTGTTCCAAGATTCATCCAGTAGGGTGTGCAGAATTTAAATAAAAACTCAGGCTGCCAGGTTAATTTTCGCTCTCTGGCTGCCCTGCACACAATTTCCTGATGCTAATCTTTCGCCCTTTGACCCTAAACCCAGACATCTGACCTACCCAGACCATTTGTCAAGCCTGAGGCACCCAAATGCTGGGTGAACAGCCACAGCCACTCACTT
The DNA here is from genome assembly GCF_011947565.3 of Pollicipes pollicipes. Taxonomy (NCBI): domain Eukaryota; kingdom Metazoa; phylum Arthropoda; class Thecostraca; order Pollicipedomorpha; family Pollicipedidae; genus Pollicipes; species Pollicipes pollicipes. Next base: position 8,858,377 of record NW_023596225.1, on the reverse strand, counting down.
CAAAGCTGATTGGCCAATTTTGACCACGAAACGGGGCAAAAGGCGGTAGGCCACAAGCTGGGGTGTGATAAAATGAAAAATATTGACATCTGTCCCAGCAGCGACCAAGTGTTTGAACAATGCCAGAAAATGCACCGTAGTGAATAGCAATATGAAGAAGCAACAATCCAGAAAGGCTAGTGCTGCCCTCGAGGCCAAATGTACCACATTTGCCTCATCTGTGTCATGGCCATCAAATCTGTGCCAAATCAGCCTGGCTGGCCCTGAGTGAACTGCTTGTGTATGCTTTGAAACCAGAAATCTACCATGCAAATTTATGAACTCTGAGAAAAGTAGCACAAGCATGAAGCATTTTGCCTGCAGCAGCTTAGCACTGCTTGTACTGGACAGGTAAACCAGTCACAAACAACTGCACACCACAAGGCTAGCAAAGCTGATGATGATTTAGGCTTTGGGACACACCAACTACAAAGGACAGCAAAACTGTGAGCCCTTATTGTTCATATTGTGAAATATTTGATGCAATTTTAAATGCTGTGCATTTGGGAACACAAAGCCATGGACAGATGGTAATGCAAAACATTGGACAGTAAATTCCGTGTACTTCTGCCTAATCTCCAATATTGGCACAGGAAAAATTCATAGCCAGCAGTAGATGACACAAATCTGATGGCCAGGAACATCTTGGAGACTTTCTTGTCATCAAATCGCCAGCCTCAGCCCTAAACAGAGAATCTGGCCATTTGGGGCAGAATTAAGCCTGCCCTGAGCATTTGGTTGTCTGATCTGCTACCTTTCGCAGACTGGCACCCAAGTAGTTTACAATCAATCAGCAACCTTAGTCCATCTTTAATTTCATTTTTATAAATTTGATGTTTCCTCCTCCTGTGCCTATCCTTACAAAGCCATCCCCTTGAGGATGCATGATACCAATCTAAAGTAAGCAGCCTGAAAACCCCGCAAAATAATGCTGACTAACACCTCCACAGATTCAGAACATCCCCAGTCAGATGGCAGCACCTTGCTTTACCAGTCCCTTTAGCTTCCAATAATTTGCACTGCTGCCTGTCTAAAATGATAAAAATGTTCTACTCAAACACCTGCAGCAAGCAACCAAACATGGCATGAGCAGCACAAGATCAGTTAGCATAGCAGCTGAGATTGGTGAAAACTAATCAAACATAATATGATGCAGGCATGGCAAAACAATCAAATACAACACCAAAGTACTCATGTTACAGGCACATTTCAAGTTATACACACAATAAATGATGGTTTCTAAAATGATTTTTGGGACTCACAAATGTAAAAATGACAACCCTGTAATCTTGTGGAAAGCCTGTAAATCCAATTTCTAATCTCTAGCAAGGGCCTAATCTGAAATAACAAAATAATGCAAGGATACACCTCCTAGATAACCACTCTTCATGCATTATGGGGTCAGCAACTAACCTGAATATAATAACCATCACGCAGACCACCAAACTTTTCTTGTCCCGCAGTATCCCACACATTAAACCTGATGGCTCCTCTGTTTGTATGGAATACCAAAGGGTGAACTTCCACACCAAGTGTAGCCACATATTTTTTCTCAAACTCTCCAGTCAGGTGACGCTTGACAAATGTGGTTTTGCCAGTGCCACCATCTCCCAAAAGAACACATTTAAATGTGGGCATGTCTGCTGTTTGCGCCATGACTGGTGCGGTATCTGAAAAGAAAGGAAAATTGGTAAACACCAAGTTCCCAAGAGAACAATCCTACTCTGTGCACACAGTACATAGCAATACATCATACAGGAGGGGTGCATCAACACATCTTTACAATTCAGGCCCAGCAATTTTGGCGCCTGGCGCCTTTCACGAAACGTGGGGACGAAATGGCGTCTTTCCGTTTCCCACCCCGCGTGGCCGGCGCAGAAAGTCAGAAGTACAATTCGTCCCGTTCAAAGGTATCTGGTCCCAAAATTTTACCCAGTAATATTATTATTACTTTTAAGAACCCCAAAACCATATCACGTAGTCCATAACATGTCATTTTACGCCGTCACAAGCATTTTAACATACCCGACCCGCGTCTGCCCTTACGGCTCACAATGGCGTTCACCGAGAGAAAGAGTGGCGGCGCATGATCTAAATAATTGAAAGAAAATAAATGGTGGTTCAAAAAATAAGTTTGGCCATGAGCTATTCAAAAAATATTTTCAAGCCAACAATTTTGGAGAACAATTTACTAACACACGAGCACGAAACATTCATAAATTCATTCACCTCTCTATGAAAGGAACTGGCACACTTGTCAGCTCTAGGCTGAATCACGTTGGTGGAATGTTAAGGAGAAATCATTGTACAGCACATGAGTATGAAACATGCGTAAAATACACGACTTCAAGCTGCACCATATATTACCGGGTATTTCAACGCAAAAATACGTCACCATATTTTAATATTACTATTTAGAATATATAACAGCAGACTCAAGCAATCAGAGCCCAGCGGAAACTAGAACTTGATGCATCCTCAGTCTAAACTACTAAAAATTTCAACGCAGATATGCAATATCACTAGACCGGCATCACCCATGTTCAGCTACTATCAGGCGTATGAGCGGGGGCATGCTAAGAGCACGTGTGCATGCATGTCCAACTTGCAGACATGTACCGACCAGTCGATTGCATCGGTAATTTAGCATGTTGCGCAAACGCTCCGGGGGGGGGGGGGGGGGGGGGAAGGGGACGCCGCCCAGCCGCGAGCTGCCCCGAGTCCAATAACGGGCCTCCGGACAGATAACATGCAAAGCCATCCGAATTCGTAACACGTGACGCGTGTGCATGGAGGTTACGCATGTGACTTATTAAAGTCGAACGTACGAAAACAAGTCTCGCTCGCTGAAGCACAATGAAAGGCATGTACAAATGCGCATGATCAATTTTAGCATTTCTGAAAGGGCCTTCGAGGCAGGAATGATCCAATCTCCTCTCACCCGGCTTTATTTAACTCGAGGCGATGGACTGACGACACCGAACAAACTCACACAATGTTGGAAATGTCGTCGAGCGGTCACTGGATTAGGTCTCAGTAGCCTCGTATTTTTAGCAATTCGATGCCAGCGAATGTGACCGAGCTTTATCCTGATGAACAAATAGCTTCCTATGACAGAAAATTATTGCGAAACTTTATTTGTACCGCGCAAGAAGGCTGTTGGGATAGGGGAGGGGACTGTTCCCTCCTTTGCGAGGATACAGAGCGACGCATATCTCTCCTCCCGGACGCCGCTATGTGCACTACATTAAACATACCATTTTATTTTATCTGCACTGCATTTTATCGTTTACTGCAGTCCATCGTCCGTCAACCACGACGACCAATGGTATTTATTTCTTATAACACTGCCCGTCACACATTTCAATTAAAGGGAGTGTTCCATGTTTTCATGGGTGTAGGAACGTTTCAAAGAAATGAGAGAAGGGAGCGGGTCAGGGAACATTTCAAAAACTTTTAGAAGAAACCAAGCCCGGTGACCGGGCAGGAGGGAGGTAGATATGAAGGTTATTGCCCGCTCTTAATTTACATAATACATGTTGAAAAATATGTGTCATGGTTTCTACGCTTGATGTAGTCTACGGCTGTTTCCCACTGGTGCACAGTCTTGTCTATTCGACTCACTTTTGCCATTTGGCAGCTAAGGCAACCCAGCTTTCCGACATTATCCTCCCGTTTGAACATGGTTTTCAGTGTGTGTGAGAGGGGAGGGGGGGAGGGCGAAATTCCACGAGCGGGTAGGCATTTTGGATTACTTGAGGAGGCCTTTGCCTCCACAGGGTAGATGCCAAAATACCACCTGAAGACAGGCTAGTCAGAATTTGGAATGCGATCGATCGTCCATAGTGCGTCAGAGTTTTCATGCACCGAAATTTCGCCGGGTGTTTTTTAAGAGGTAAGATTCATCGCACAATTTAAGGGCTAGGTGCCAAAAGCAAGATGGCAAAAATATAAAACTGGAGTTTCTCCTGTAAAAGACCAAGCCACATAATGAAGGCCCTTCTGTCATATGTTCCTTATCTGAGCCATGCTCCCGTCCGCCGGCGGCGGCCACTGCCCCTACCCGGCTGTCCCCGCATGAATGACTGCGAACTGACAGTATGATTGCTTTACCGCATGTTTATCGATTAGTATTAATGCTTATTGGTGTGTAAAGCATATATTGGACACATGCAACAGCATTCTTTTCGGAATTATCTTCCCTTACACCGCACCACGGCATCAAAGTTTTCGGGAAACTGCCTGCCTTAGCCATGAATTGGTCCAACAAGCATTAAAATGCCTCTCATTCAACGCAGCCGACTTGATCTGCATTTGTATGTAGGCATGGGCGTAGCCATAGCCTTGCCAAAGGGGTAGGCACGGGGTTGACAAAATCTCCCCTGATGGTGCCCCCCCCCCCCAATAAATTGCCAGATGTAGCTTGCATGTTAACAACGGGCACGGTTCTATTCATTTCATTGTTATCTTCACGTTGCTGCCAAAGCAAAAACAGGAACCAGAAGCTGCCGCGGGACCAAATCTGTTTGTATTTCGAAATAAGTAAACTGCAGAAATCAGGCGCTGAACGACTGCATGAAATATATCACCGACTGCTTTTCATTTTACAATGGCTCAGTGGACTCTTTCCAAATGAATAGAACTCAAAGTCTTCGTCAGAAAGCTTTATCCGGATTCTACAGACATATTAAGGACCCCGCAAAGGAAGATCGTAGATAGAAATGGGTCAACAATGCGTATCAACATGATCAAGTCATGTTTGTCAGGAAATATTCAACAATCGGTCAGAATCGATTGGTGACACGAATTATGTCACGTAGTTTTAAACATGCACGCTCTCAAATCTTAGCAACAAAACCTCGACGCTAGGCGTTGCTGTTTCCATTGGTCGCGCGGCATCAGCCCGGCGGCTAACACTGAGCCGTGGCCAACAGGTGGACGAAGATGATGACGCCTCTGAATAAGTACTTCTGAACGCTTTAAGACATCAAATCTTACATTTAGAAGGTAGTTTGGGCGGATATTTCACTGGTGTGATTTTTAGACTGATGACGGGAACGGATTGACCCTTACAGTGTCGCGAAGTAGCGTTGGAATCTGGTGGTGAAACTAGAAGAGTTAAGGTAGTATCTCTGTTTTTCGTGGTGTCTATGGATTACCTAAATAAATGGGTGAATAGGAAAACATTGCATATAGAAAATCTGTATAACAGAAAAAGCAAAAGGCAAAATGCACAATGAAAGCAAAGGGCGTTCAGGGACGCCGGTCGGTGCTGCTCGGTCGGTCAACGAACGCGTCGGCCGCATTTGTGTTGGTGTGGTGTGCGTCTGATGTATCTGGAAAACATGTGATTGGTTACGGTGTGTTAGGTCGGTCACAGTTTTTTATACTGCCTGGCGAGCTGAGGTGCTGTACTACGATTTTGGCTGCCCGGGACGACTGGTGATGCCCTTTTGACCTTGGTCGTAAGTGGTGTCGGGGTGACCCACAGCCGCGCTGCCCGGGACGCCGACACTGGACGCGGAGTGAACGTTATGTCAGACCGCATGTGGCGGCATTCTCCAAGCGCTCGCGGTTCCCGTAATGTTGTTGGGAATAGCGATAAAAGATCGCATGTTTTTTAAAGATATGGCGATGGTAAAAACGTCCTGTTGGCATAATCGTCTGGTTCAGTTCCTGACCATTGATGTTCTTATGTTGCAGAATCCTGATTTTCACTTGCTGCAACGTCCGTCCGTCCAGGTGAAACATACCGTTGAATGATATCGGCGCGAAACATGCTCCGCTATGGGCCCAACTTCGGTGGTTAGCTTTCACATGCGCGGCATGCGAGACCGGCAGAAAGGAAGCGCAGTTTTTCGTCATTTACATGACACATGTCCAAACATGTAGTAATATTGCAAGAAACGCACTGAAATCACGTTATAAAATGAATGGGCCGCGGCAGTTGCGTCAGGTCACGGAACAGCGCATCAGGCCAGGGTGGCGGTTTTGCTTCCTAGACGATTTGGAGGGTCGGTTCAAGGTCAATTTAGCGACGGAGAGGGATGAATGGTTCCGACTCAATGATGGCGGAGATCATTTTGCTATCTTAGCTGTGTATGCACCAACAATTGATACCCAAGAGCAAAAAATTGCATTTTTGGAAAGCCTCCGGCAAGTGCTCGTGCACTTTGCTGAGTTAAATACAATCCTGTGCCAGGTCTTCAATATCCACTTAGGGCCGTACTACGCCCATATGGCATTCTACGCCTATGTAGCCTTATCAAGAAATGAGAAGGCTTGAAGTTTCGAGGGCAAGCAAATGCCTATCTGACATCACTAGCGAGTTTTGTCTTACACCTATATGGAGACAGTTAAACCCCCTCTAAGAGGGAATGCACATGCCGGCAATTAGACCCACCACGGCAATCGCGTATAGATTTTTTGTTTGTTAGCGAAGCACTACACGTGCTTTGACGTACAGGCCAGCATTGAGGTAGCCGTTCGAAGTGATCATGGCGCCATTGTTGCCAATGCCACGCCCGCCACGCGCCGACGGGGCCCAGGCTGTTGAGAATTCACAATGAACTGTTGGTGCACGCGGAGTTTGCAGATTTCACGATTGGGGAAATCATGCGCTCAAGAAATGGCTCTGACTTTTACACCAGCGAAAAGGGAAATTCATGCTGTCATACACAGTCACACACCGGGAAAGTCATACTGTGAAAGTAGAAATGCTGAAAGTATAATTGTTGCTATACGGGCAATAAGAATTCGGCGCGTTGAAATGCATCACTTAAAGAAGGAAAGAAATTAATAAGTACATAAGGTTGCGGTATTACAGAAGCATCAGCAGTCTTGACAAGGAACGTTCCTTTCAAGGAACAGACACGTTCCTTTTGACTAGTAATAAGACAAGTTAATTTCTATGTTATACTGTTAATTATGTGACGTGAATCTTTGCTGAAAAAATTTGTCAAAAGCAAGGGGCTTAGGGGCATTGAAAAACCACTGTGTCACCACTGGTCTGTGACGTCAGCACTGATTAAGTTAAGCTTGCAGTATATTTCTGTCGCCTGCTGAAAAAAGTCCTCATCAAAGCTACTTTGTAAGAACTTTGTGGCTCAAGTTGCTTATACAGCGAAACGGCAGTGCTGCAAGATGTGCTTTACACAACCTTACGCTGCAAGCGATAGTTAGTGCAAACGAAAACTGAGCTTTGTGTTTCGCCTTACTGGGATAGTCTGCTGTAATCTAAATTCATTTTTGCAATTTTGTCACCAAATAACTGGCAAAAATGTCACTTTTTGTCGCTTATCATATCCTGTAAAGCGGAAGTTTTTATCCCTGCTTAGCAAAATCTGCCGTCGTCATGACGACGGTGGTTTTCAAGAGAATGACGATCGAACAACTGCAGCTGCCGTCTAACTGGACTCAGGACTGCTGTTGTCGGGAACTCAGGATGCGCTCGGAGGCAACCAGGGAAGGAGCCAGAGTAATGCAGTTAAAAGGTGCTGACAGCGTAATCGGAACTCGAAAATAATTACAGTCTGTCTGATTATATATGGATGGTTATGCAGGGGCACTGCCCGGTGTTATTATTAGGCATATATGGTCCTAAAGGGGTTACCAACCTGTTTTTACAATATCCCTTAAGGTGGGGCACTTACATTGAGGCAGCCCACCATCATAAATGTGGGAACCAGAAAAGGGCAGGGGCCATGACCCAAGACAAAGAAGGCTGAGTCTCAACACAGATTAGTGGGTTTCAGACTGTAGTGCCCCCAGTCATGTCTCCACCTTTGTACACACCGTTGATGGTCCCAGAGGCGTAAAAGCTGTCTGCGTTAGATGCAGGTATATCCGTAGGCGTCGGCAAGCGTAGGCATAGGCATAGGTGTAGGCGTAGGCGTCGGCAAGCGTAGGCATAGGCAGGGGTGTAGGCGTAGGCGTCGGCAAGCGTAGGCACAGCCAGAGGTTTAGGCGAAGGCGTCGGTTTGTGTGCTCTGCTCTTCGAACGTTTTGTTTTGGGGACAATTCAATATCGTAGGTTGCAAACCTACACAATGATGCTTTTCTGACAAAGGTGGAAAGGGGATTTGCATCAAATTCATTTAAGTACAGTTGCGACACGTTCCAGGTTTCCTCACGTTGTGGAATATTATTCGTTTTGGTGATACGTTAAATTATGTTTGCATGCTGATGACATAAAGTTCTGTCAGGACAAGCGATCAGCAGGGACAGTACTAGGCGTCAGTTCATTAAGCGTTCCAAGCTGGTCCTAAACGTAGACAAGACGTAGGGTTTCAGAGGTGGGGCAGCGGAACAATCTGCACCCAACTGAACCTAAGAAAAGCATACTAAACCCGGCTAAACCCTGCTGACTCGCCCAGCCATACCCATATGTGCGTGCCCTTGGATATGCTTCTGTGGCTCTACCGATGCTCTGCGCAGCACGGTGTGCTTGTGCCCGCTTGCCTGGCCATCCCTTGTGGCATCGTGGCTGCACCTGTCGTACCGACCCGCCGCCGTCGCGGTGGGCTTGGCCTGTCGTTCCGACCTCCCCCTGCCGTTGCAGTGGGCCTGTTCCTGCTGTTTCCGGGCGGATTCGTGCTCTCGGGCCTGCTGTTCGTGCTCTCGGGGCTGCTGCTCGTGCTCTCGGACCTGCTGTTCGTGCTCTCGGGTCTACTGTTCGTGCTCGCGGGCCTGCTGTTCGTGCTCGCGGGCCTGCTGTTCGCGCTCTCGGGTCTGCTGTTCGGGCTCTCGGGCTTACTGTTCGTGCTCTCGGGCCTGCTGTTCGTGTTCGGGAGCCTGCTGTTCGTGCTCTAGGGCCTGCTGTTTGTGCTCTCGACTTTGCTGTTCGTGCCCTCGGGCCTGCTGTTCGTGCCCTCGGGCCTGCTGTTCATGCTCGTGGGCCTGCTGTTCGTGCTCTCGGGCCTGCTGTTCATGCTCTCGGGCCTACTGTTCGGGCTCTCGGGCTTACTGTTCGCCATGGTCATGGTGCGCCACGCGCCACGCGCTGCGACCGCGGCCCTCCGTCTCGCCAGTCGACGCGCTGCAGTACTACCAGCAGGTGTCCACCTCGACGCTGTACGGCGACCGCGACGGCACGGTGCCATGCGCCCTGTAGAGGCGCTGCCGGTTCGGCGTCCGGCGCGACCCACGACACAGAGGGTCCCGCACCGATGCGGCGCATCTGGCTGGGCGGTGTTGTTTGCTTCCGTCAGGCCCAAACAGCGGTTGGAAAGATTCGTTGCTGTTGTCGTCTTGAGTGCGTTGTTTCGCCCTGCGATACTAGGTTCGCTGCAGCGATGATGTGCTGCGTTGCATTGAGGTCAAGCGCATTGGCTTCAGGCAGCGCATGGCTGTTGAATGTGGTCGTTCGACGTTCCTGTCTGTAGCCGTAGTTTGATGAGTTTAGTTGGACATTTAAACAAGGCATTATGGATTTCTGAGTCATGTGTTGTGCCTTCGACAACCTACAGCAAGATGTTTTCACCCGCATGGCCAAGCTGGTGATATTAATTTACTGCAAACGTGTAGCTTTTACAAGCATGCGTAGTGCATGTCTCGGACGGGACGTCCTCACAGAGTGCAGCACCAGCAACCGACCTGTGCTGCGCTGGCAACGGCCGTGCTGCCGGAATAGCCGCCAGGGCTCAGACTCTGGGCATACCGGCGGCAGATTAGCCGAGCTTCATGCCGCGAGCTGTCTCTCTCCTGTGCTTACACGGTTTCAGCTGGAGCCCAGTCCGGAAACCGGACGGTCGACAATGGATAGAGGCGCGACAGCCAGTGACGCTCGCGACACAGGAGGAGATTACCGTGACATGTCGACCATGTCGGTTCGGGGGGACTGCTCAGGCTCAAATCGCCCTGTTTACAATTATGTGATGCTGGTTGTATTGTGGATGTTTCTGTATCGGTTCGATGAAAAGTATATTAGTTTTCAACTAGGAATTTACATAGGCACACGCCTTTTTCGTGTCAGTGAAACGTTATATTTATTTAACTATTTGCGTTACACACACACACACACACACACACACACACATATATATATATATATATATATATATATATATATATATATATATATATATAAGGGCATTAAACCAAGTGGTGTTCAACACGTCGCTCGCATATCCCAGAACAGTAATAAACTGACAGCAGATGTCAGGTTACCATTCGCATCATGCACCCCGCCGCTCCACCGATCGCGTCGCGCGTCTTTTCGCGCCTCTCCATCGGCCGCGTCGCGCGTCTTTTCGCGCCACTCCACCAGTCGCGTCGCGCGTCTTTTGTCAATCCTGTCCGGAACTACATTCTTGGCCTTTCCGAAAGGCATTGCACAACGGCGCCATATCATCAGCTCGATCCCTTGCATAGTGCTGGGCATGCATTTCCTAAAAAATTCGACACGGTTGGGTCGCCACTGACATCAACACCGGCTTCCGATCTGGGTGTTCTTCCTTCGGCAGAGTCCTCTGAGCTGTTGTGCCACCTGGCACCCGATCACATCACTATTAAATTAATGTTAATTGGGCAGCCTACGAATGATCAGCCTGCGAATGACCAGCCTGCGAATGACCAGCCTGCGAATGCCGGAATTTGGCAGCCTGCGAATGACCAGCCTGCGAACGCTGGAAGGTTTTTCCTCAGCTGACACAGGTGGATCAGGGCAGCAACGTACATCAGCTTTTTAAAACATTGAGTGACCCTGATAAAAGTGAACTAATGCTTTTATGAACTGTAGCAAACTCGCACACAAAGGTGCACAAACCCGCCTAATTGTATAGAATGTAAGCGACAGAGGAGCATGTGGAAGGCTATTGTTGCGAGCCAGAATATGAATTTTGTATTACCTGTGGTGTGATTGTGCGGGCTCAGAGCCCTCGTCCTCGCTGTCTTCCAAGCTCTGCATCTGGCTGGGTGCCAGGGGGCGTCACGTGACTGCGGGTCTCCCGATTCGCCGGGGGTCAAGGGACGGCCGCTGAAGCGGCGGCAGGGACCCGACGCTCGCAGGTGCCAGTCGGTTTTTGGACAAGTCTGGGCGGGTACGCGCTACCTTGTGTATTACCTCAAAACCGGTATTCGATGAACTTGGAAAAAAATCATTTACAGCACGTCAAAGAACCTACGACTTACTTACGTCGCGACAACCCATGTCCAATGCTGAGTGTCAGTTGTCAACTGATTGGTTGTCTCGTGGGTGTAGCCGTCTTCGGACTTCCTCCAAGCCGCCTGCACGAGACGGCCCCATTGAGTATGCATTGGCTTACAAGACAGGCTATCGGCAGCGTGAAGGACGCAATGTAACGAATTGGGCAGACATGTCTGAAACACAGCGCACAAAATGTTTGAAAACCCGACCAACGAGCATGGCAAAACGCTTTGGGGCTGTTGCACGCGCGGCGTGGCTTTAAACGTTGCAAGTTTCAAGGCGAACTTCTCAGCTGCAAACAGCATCAGATATCTGTACATGGTGGTGGAACCATAATCCTACTGAATGCTGAGTTTGGCGTTAGTGGTGGGTGGCGCATTTGGGTTCGATCAGCTGCTGGTAAGTCATTAAGTATTAATCATGTTATATACACTGGCAATCGTTTAGAAAGCGGCGCTGGTCGGCGCGATCTGTTGTTGCTGGGAAGCGTGGTTGGGCACTTGGTGTTGCCTTGTTTGAGGGCATCATGCCTTGAGGACATCAACCGGTTTTTTACCGTCGAATAACTTGTGCCGTCACTGAACGTGCCTTGTGTTTCTCATCAGCATGGCTTTATTCCGTACGTTATGCTTGAACAGGACCAGTCGATGGCTTAGAATGCATCATAGGTGTAAAACAAACCGAATATTTATAATGCATCAGTTTAGACCTCTGCGCTAGCACCATTTCGCTATTTAAGATTACAGATGGAATAGAAAAGTCATCGTCCACACTGGTACCTAATGCTGCATTGTTTAATTGTTTAACAACTGACGTCTTGAAGACATTAGAAGTCATAACCAATCATGAAACAGGAATATTTTACATGCAATGCGTGCAAATATTATCATCATACCTCCAAAATATAATAATCATGATAACAGCGGCGAACATCGGCAAGCTTCACGCTATCAAAATGATGGCACGATACTAACGTGGCAAGGCCATCCTGTTGCATCCACTGCCGTTTTTTTCGAGGTGGAGTTTTTTGCGTACTGCTTGCCAAATGGTCGACATGGCGGATGAATATGACCCCTTCATATGGTACGAATATAACATAGAATGTGATATTGGACACCAGTGCGACGACGACGTGCAGGGGGATTGGGTGGGGAAGGAAAAGTGAAATGAGCATATGACGGCTGGATATAACGTCTTCATACACTAGTTATATGGTAAATGCGGTTATGTGGTTCATAAATGTGGTTATAGGTGTTAATGCTTCCAACAGAATGTACCCACTATATCGAGTTATCCTGATCTGTTTGTGCTGCATTCGTCCTTTGCATTGAGATGATTAGATCGTTTGATAAGGTAGATGTTCTTCTTCAAATTATGAGAAAAGTGACACGAGACGCACGAAAGTAAGTGATTATTATTAGGGTATTACACTCGTTGACACAAATAGCCACGACACAGGTGGCTATTCGCGCCTTTCTTGTAGGAGATAGTTTTGGAGTTTGTGCACCTCTGCTCGCACAATCGTGAACGCAGCAGTGCCCGACTGCTGCCGAGATACGAGCCATACTGCGCGGCTCTGACAGTCATACATGAACGCCAGCCACGCCGAGCGCGGACACCGAGAACACCCCCGGCCGAGAACACCCCCGGCCCAACTCGCCAGAGCGGCCGGGCGGCCGGTATGGCGGGAGCAAAGCCAGGCGTTACACCGACGCTGCAAGGCGTACCGCAACTGCCTATTTAATGGCAAAACACGACCAGCAACAGCGCTGGTCATCAGAGGTTCCACATCCGTCAAAGTGTGACACCAAGAGATGCCTCAGATGACTCCTGGCGGTCCAAGACACCCAACAGCCAAGCCCCCTGCAGGTGGTCGACTGTCCAGTCACTCTTATCAACGGTGATCCTTCCCCTTGTGGGCGTATTTCCCTGATACCACAACATAGAGGTCAGTGGCGAAACGTCGGGCGAGTGGGAAGCCACACGACCGCAGTCTTCAGCCGATTGTCTTGCCAGAGAACAGGTAAATAATCAAAAAGAAAAGGCCGGTTAGCATGAAACACATGTCTTGTGCGGCGTCACCCCAGCCTGCTGGAGCCGTTCGCCGTCCTGACTGGTACCGTGAAATTATCCCCCCCCCCCCCGCCAGGATCGCTCAGGGATATCAGAACGGTAGCGATCTGGAGCTGTGAGGTGGTGTTGACAATATCCTTGTTTTCGTTCTCAGCAAAGCATCTTCTGCAAGAGCTATGGTTCGATGAATGTGAGATCACTGGTGACTGCAATGGTTTTATATCCTGTTTTTCGTAGCGTAGCCATAAAAATGACACTGCGGTCCTGATCGTGCGGAAAATGCACATGTCTGTTGAATACAAGGTGGTTAAACTTTCATCTGGTGGTTCATATGGAGTTCAATATACACACCGAAGAAACGGTAACTTCACACAGCCTGTTTGCTTCACCTTTCTACGAGTTCTTTGCGAACCTGGTATTGCTGCGCTGTTAAATCGAGAGCTTACAGTACAATCGGGAGACCTCACTCAGTGTTCCTGTTAGACGTTCCTACAGCAAAAAGGGGTATGTGAGGACCACTGCGCTCATGTGACTGAGGATTGCAAGAATACAAATATACCGTCACCCGCATTTGTGCTATAACGACTGCATGCTTACTAGTCATGGTATGTTCCTCGTTGTAATGCATTGCGATGGGGGCCGCCAAGTTTGTATATTTATTACGAGCTTTTTGATTGCACGCATTTCTAGTATGAGCGCCAGCGCCACGTGTCGGCACCGACTTAACTATCCGATTGTGGAATTTCGGGTCTACAACAACACTGCGTCAAAAGTCGCAAAGTGCTCGCAATGCGTCGCAATGCGCACTGGTGTCACCTGCCACACACGGCTTTTACGAAGTCAGGTATTGCTGCAGTATTTTAGGCAGACACCATTCGCAAGCTTAAAATACTGGCTGCAAAAGACAAACAATGACAGAAGTCATTAAACTGGGGTTTCTACTGCAAAGCAAGTCACAGAACAAAGGGTCTTCTTTCGGATATTCGTTGTTGAAACATTGCTCCAGCCCGCCGTTGTGAGTCAGTGAGGCCCGTCAGTGGGGCGGCGTCTGCTGCTGAGCCTGAGTCGCCTTCGCCGCCGACTGCTGAGCCCGCGCCGCCTGCTGAGCCAGCGCTGGCTGCTAGTGCTGACCCCGAACCTGCTCCGGGACCAAGTGGTCTCAGCGCTGGCGAGTCAGCTGAGAGCACAGATTCATGTATTCATTCACGGTTCCCTCATGGTGGAAAATGGCGACGACGCCGATTGTTCGTTCCGATTGAAACCACTGCCACTTTAGATTAAAACGTTAACGATCTGACTAACACTGCTCTGGCAGTTGACAGCTACGGTGGTTCGAAACAGGTCGTTGCTGCTATCATTGCCTTTCAACAAGACAGCAGAGATGGACTGGCTGCTTGAAATCAAATATCGTGGGTCTTGAGAAGATCTGCTGCGCAAGAGACAGAGGGAGAAAAAAACGGTTCGCCAAAATGCTGGAGCAATGCACGAATCAGGTTTGACCATTCTCTACTCCGACGGCCGCGAAGACAACAGCTACATGAGCCACACGGAGCCAGACGAATGCCGTCGAAAAACACGTGGTTGTCATCCCTGAGCCAGGCAGCCGCCACGTGACTCATTTTACGCCCGAGTTCGGCCGCGCCCTGCTCTTGCTCAACGAACTACACTCCGTGAACCCGCAGAGCAACGGTCACATCAATGTGCTCGGCTGTGATGGCCCGGCCGTCAACGCCGAAACGATAGGCGACGTGTTCCGGTTGTTTGAGCTGGCCACCGAGCCATCCGTACACTGGTTCATCTGCCAGCTGCGTGGCAACGAGCTGAACCTCCTCTATCTGCTGCTGAGCTTGGACGGCTCGACCACGGGATCGAAATTGTTCTAGACCCATCGGCAAGACCTGTGGCGGAGAGGTCTAGGAGAGGGACGTTGTGGCATTCAAGGCTAGGTCGGGGCGCGTGCCAAACTTTCCGACCGACCTGATTCAGCAGCTGAGCACCAACCAGCAGCTGCTGTACCTTCTGGCTTCCGGTGTTCAAAACGGCTTTGTCCGAAACGTGGCAGCCCAGCGGCGAATCGGATCCTCAAACCATGTCAGGTAAATATGAAAACGAATTATCTTCGAACTTATAGCAACGAGTGGTTAAAGTTCATCAAGTATCAATCGATATTTCATGTGCTCACTGTTGAGCATTTACTTTTACCATAGCTTGTGCCGTAGTATGCCGTATCATTTGCTGGTTGGTTCATCATTTACGCCTACTGGCATATTTGTTGATATGTGTTCCGTCACATTTGAGGACTCTGGATATCGGCATAGTTACATACACTAAATAGGCGCAATAATCTGTGTATGATCTAATGCTCACTTCGCAGCGCATTGTTCTAATATACTCGCTTTTGTTTTCAGATAGTTAACACTGACCGCTGATCTGCTCCTAGTTCATATTTCTACCGAGACTTCCAGCAGCGCACTCAAAAACCTCGTCCAATGCGTGGTCGACCACTATGGGTGCGTTCGGCCAAGGGAAAATTGTTCAACTAATAATTATCTCTCCGATAATCATCCGCGAAAATTCTCCATTTTTACTGGCCGGTCCAGAAATTATCGCCCAGATTAGTCTCCCATGCGCTATCCACAGCCAACGGTCATAGCTATGCATAGCAAAAACAGATTCTCCGCATTGACCATGCGCTGAAAATTCTCCGCGACTCTCCCTCGCTATGGAAAATTGTCTGGGATACTTTTCCGTGACGGCAGTGCCGAACGCCATTCCCGAAAATTTTCCAACATTCCGGATAGCTTTCCGAGATCATTTGCCGGCCGAACGCGCCCTTTGTGTCGGTATGGTTCGCCATCCGGCAAAACAGCGGCTGCGACTTTGGCTTGCGCAGCTTGTTCCGGAGCATCGCGCCGCTCCACGACCTGAGGCAGCACCATAGGCCGGTGCAGCCAGTCCTCCAGCGTAACGTGTACTGGGTCCGTCCGGAACAGCTGCTGCTGACATGGTGTGCCACGCCGCCTTTTTTAAAGAGCCGCATGGTCCGTGAACAGGCGGTTTCGATTGTTGCGCCGCTCGTGAGCAGCAAACCGAGGGTTTTCTTCAGCCCAGGGTCTTCGCCATCTCAGTGGTAAACTTCTAGGGCGTGAGGCACACCGAACTGATTCCCTGGCACGGAGCAGTCACACAGCCCCTACTGCGAAACCTCAGCGACAGCGTGCTTCGGAACAAAGTGCAGGCACCGCTGGCCATCTTGCCCTATCTGGTTCACTCTAGGAGTGCGACGCAGCGCCGTACAGCCGAGGACGTCTGGGGCCGGAGCTGGAGCTTCGGCAATATGTGGAGCCCAGCTGCGAAGGTATTTCTGCTACCGCGCGATCTCTGCCAATGCGCGTTTTGGGTTTCCAGTCTGTGAGCAGTTGCTGTTTGGGCCAGTGCATCGCTTACACAGTAGGGTGTGTCATCGAGGGGGTGAGTCTCTTGGAATCAGCTGAGACGAAGTTTTTCCTTGGCACATGGATTAATGATAAACTGTCAAGTCTGTTGCACCTCACCAATGTTGATATTCGTGGGTCGCGAGTAGTTTTTCTTTCATAGGCCAAGAAAACCGTATTCGATACTAGCGCCCCTATTTACGCACTGGGGTCATCATCCAATACGCCTCAAAGCTGCCACTTTCTACACTACGGATACTTGGTGGATTAAGTATGAAGTAGATATGATGAAAAGCACCAGCAAAACATTGCCAAACAGGTTTTAAGCTGCCTTTTTAGTAAGAAACAACTTATTTTTGGTAAAAACCAAAGCTGCGCGGTTATGGGAATGCTGTAGCAGACCGGGTTAGGTTCAAGTTTGTTTTCGCTAGCGCATCATTGTGATGTTGATTTGCAATTTAGTTGCTTTTTGCGTGGCAGATATGGGTTTATTAGCTTAGTTTTGCCGGTTGTGAAACGTTTCTTTCGAACAATTACTTGCATAGGCATCCCGAAAGCTAAACGGTCGCGCAGAAAACATTTTGTGATAGGCCACCCGGCTCCACTGTACCACCACGAACTGCCGACTACGGGAAAGCCTGCAGCTACATGAGGTGGCTGAGCGAATCGAAAAGGAATCTCACTAATACCATTTTCAAGACTGCGACGGTAGAAACCAGGGAACTGTGGACCAACGCAGCGATCCCTGTTCATGATCCAAAATGCGTGACAAAGTTGATCGAGAGGGATCGATACCATCCCAACAGAGCCATCAGCAAGAAATCAAAGAAAGATAGAGAGCGTCACAGCAACGCCGCTACCGCGAAATTCAACAAGGTTCTTGATGTCGCGGAATGCAAGTGCAAGCTTCAGTGCAGCTTTCCACGCCCAGTTGCCTGCACAGTGTATCAGAAGATTGCCATGAGGGAGCAGTGCAGGCAGCGGAAGCTTACCCTGGGGTCATATGACCGAGATACGATTGTGACTAGGGAGGCTCGCGAGGTGCGGAGGATGGCCACACAACTTCAGGGGTGTCGTGGCTCGGCCGCCAGTGAGGCGGTATCTGGTGCTGAACCTGAGTCGCCTTCCCCGCCGACTGCTGAGCCCGCGCCGCCTGCTGAGCCAGCGCTGGCTGCTAGTGCTGACCCCGAACCTGCTCCGGGAGCAAGTGGTCTTAGCGCGGGTGAGTCAGCCGAGATTCTTATACGGTTCCGTACATGGTGGAAGGTGGCGACGACACCGATTGTTCGTTCCGGTTGAGATCACTGCCAATGTAGATCATGACGTTAACGATCTGACTTACGCCACTCTGACGGTTGACAGCTACGGTGGCTCGAACCGGGCCGCTGCTGCTATCATCAACGTCTTTCAACAAGACAGCAGAGACGGACTGGCTACTTTAAATCAAATATCGTAGGTCCTAAGAAGATCTGCTGCGCAAGAGACAGAGCAAGAAGAGAGACGGCTCGTTAAAATTTTGAAGCAATGATGTCAGGTGTGACCATCCTCTACTCCGACGGCCGTGAAGGCAGGAGCTATATGAGCCACACGGAGCCAGACGAATGCCGTCGAAAAACACCTGGTTGTCATCACTGAGCCAGGCAGCCGCCACGTGACTCATTTTACGTCCGAGTTCGGCCGCGCCCTGCACTTGTTCAGTTGCACAGCGGTAACGGCCGCTGCTTGCCGCACGGCGACGAGCTGAACCTCCTCCATCTGCTGCTGAGCCTGGATGGCGTGACCACGGGATCGAATTTTTTTCTGGATCCATCGGCAAGGCCTGTGCTGGAGAGGTCTGAGAGAGGGACGTTGTGGCATTCAAGTCTAGGTCGGGGCCCGTGCAAAACCTGCCGGTCGACCTGATTCAGCAACTGAGCACCAACCAGCAACTGTTGTACCTTTTGGCCTCCGGCGTTCAAAACGGCTCTGTCTGAAATGTGGCGGCCCAGCGGCGAATCGGACCATCGAATCATGTCAGGTGAATAGGAAAACGCACTATCCTTAACGTTAGAGCAACCAGTGTTTAAAGTTCATCAAGTATCAATTGATGCTTCGTATGTTCACTGTTCAGTATTTACCTATTGTCATACCTTGTGCCGTGTTATATCGCATCATTTGCTGGTTGGTTCATGCTTACTAACATATTTTTTGGTATGCATTCCGGCACATTGAAGGACTCTGGCATAGTAACATACACTAAAGGGGCACAATAAGTTTGCATGATCTAATGCTTAGTTCGTATCAAATTGTTCTAATAAATTCGCTTTTGTTTTCAGATGGTTGACACTGGCCGCTCGCCCGCTCCTACTTTACATCTCTACCGAGACCTCCAGCAGCGCTCTCAAGGACCTCGTCCAGTGCGCGGTCGGCCACTATGCGCCGGTATGGTCCGCCATCCGGCAAAACAGCGGCTGCGGCTTTGGCTTACGCAGCTTGTTCCGGAGCATCGCGGTGCTCCGCAACCTGCTGCGGCACACATAGTCCTCCAGCATAGCGGGTACTGGGTCCGTTCGGAACAGCTGCTGCTGGGCATGGTGTGGGATGAGAACCGCATGGTCCGTGAACAGGCGGTTCCGATCGTCTCGCCGCTTGTGAGCAACAAACCGAGGGTCTTCTTCAGGCCAGGGTCTTCGTCATCACAGCGGTCAACCTCGAGGCCGTGAGGTACACCAAACTGATTCCCTGGCACGGACCAGTCACACAGCCTCTACTGCGAGACCCCAGCGACTGCGAGCTGCGGGACGAGGTGCAGGCACCGCCGGCCATTTTGCTTATCTGGTTCACACTAGGAGTGTGACGCAGCGCCGCACTGCCGAGGACGTCTGCGGCTGGAACTGGAGCTTCGGCAATATGTGGAGCCCAGCTGCGACCTATTTCCGCTACCGTGCGATCTCTGCCAACACGCGTTTTGGGTTTCCTGTCTGTGAGTAGTTGCTGTTTGGGCCGGTGCATCGAATACACAGGCTCGGCAAAGAGCAAGATGTGCGTGGGGTCACCCTTCCGCCCCCCCCCCCCCCTCCCTCTACGTTCGTGGTACAGGTTGCATAAATTGCCGTATGTATTAAGTTGTACGTCAGACAATGTATTTTGAGTCATATGCTATGTATAGTTTTGTTTGCGTCACGTGAGTTGTCTTAGAGAAGTGAAAGTCTAAAGCAATACTAGCCAACATACACGTACGAGTTCATACTCAACAGCGCATAAAGTTTCCGCCAAATGGCAATCAATCGGACAATGCCTAATCCGCATAATAGACCATAGACCGGGACATTCTCGTACGACGGCTTAGGGACCGCTCGGTAACGTTATCTCTATACGCAAAGGTATTTTGTGTCGCTTGCCGCCCACGGCTTGGTGTTACCTGCGGCAGCGGACACCACCCAGCATCAGGTGACTGCAACGCCGGGTGTCTGTTTACGGCGATATTTCGATCGACCCGCGCCTCACGAATTTAAGTTTTTGGGAAGAACTTTTGCTATGTTGTGTACTTTTGGGCCCTAGCGCCAAATAATTTTTTGTCTCACTTAGTTTTGTTACTGATGACACACCCTAATAGTGTCCACCCTGAATGACACACCCTAATAGTAATAACAGTGTCCAAAACTGAAGTCCCGGACGAGCTAGAAGTTTACTGGAGCATCATTCGACCTTTGCAACCCGACAGCATCATAATAGCTGGAGTTTACCTCCCCCCTGATGCATCACTCTCTCGCCGGAAAATGCCATCTGACCACCTTCTGGAAACACTTGATCGTTTTCGATCCTCAAGGCCAAGAGAAAAAACTGTCTTGGTAGATGTTCACAGAACTTTTGATGCAGAACTGTTAGCGCGTCAACTGGGTCTCTTGCAAATATTTACGGAACCCACAGGAGGTTCAGCCGTGCTGGACAAGATACTGACTGGTTTCGATTCTCCAAGCGCACCACTAAACCTATCACCCATTGGCACGAAAGACCACAAAACTATCGTACGGTTGGCTGCAAAACAAGTAGAACTATCGCAAGGCTATTGCTTTGTACGGCCCTTGAAGGACTCACTCATTAGAAGTTTTGGCAGAGGGATTTGCTGCCAGGACTGGCAAGATATAATAGCAATAAATAATATAGACCAAGATGCTGCTCGACTAGAACTGCTGCTTCAAAATGCTTGTGAGGAGCACTTCCCTGAAATTAAATACAAATGTCATACACCAAATACAAGGGTGTTGGTACCGACAAGTAGCCAGCTTAACCAACCGAAAAACAAAATCATGGAGCCTTGATCTTGCGGGAAGCCAATGACGATAAATCAAAAGCGGAGTTAGTAAATCAGCTTTTTGCAGAAATATGCACAACGTATGGACCGCTGCGCACAGAAGAGCTTCCCTGCTATCTGCCTGCCAATAACGCTCCTGCTGAGATACAGCCGTGGCAAGTTGCTTTTCAGCTATCGCAATTGAGGGAAAAAATGGCTGTGCCTACTGGACAACTTTCAGTGCGGCTAGTAAAGGAATTTTCTGTGGAACTGGCCGTGTTCGGTATCGTTCCATCGTTCGTTAACACGCGTCCGTCGGCTGATGCTTTATTTTGAGGTTTGAATATCGGGCCAGGAAGAGGACATATGCGTCCTCTCCTTGGCGGCGCTCGCGAGACAACTGCCCGGTTACCGGGCGGCGCGGCCCCGCACAGGTCACGACACATGTGGCACAGTTTCCGGGCTGGCCGTAGGGCCGGGGTCGCAGGGACGGTAAACTAAACAAAACATAAATCTGTGGGAAAATGTGGGAAACAAAATGTGGGAAACTCGACAGGGGACCGAGAAATGGAGAAAAAAACAGAAGCTCAAAGACAGGACACCAAAGCCGACATTTCACAAAAAAGGAAACCTTGTGAAGGCATATTTGTGCGGAACAGGTCTTACCACTTACTCATATTTTCAACCTGTCATTGCATGAGGGGTGCGTGCCATTGGTGTGGAAGAGAGCGACAATCACCCCTGTGCCAAAGAAAACATCGCCCAAGTTGCCAGGAAATTTGAGACCGCTAAGCTTCACACCGACTTTTAGCAAGGTTTTGGAAAAAATTGCCGTTCCGCAAATTCTGACGGATATAAAACCCAGCATGGATAAGCGCCAATACGGAAATATGAAAGGTGCCCCAACGTCACACCATCTAATCAGGTTGTCGCATGATTTGCTAACGGAGTTAGACGAAGCAGACCGATTATTTTCTATGGTTACGTACGATTTTAAGAAGGGTCTCATTGAACTTTTGACCTCATAGACCTCATCGATCACACCACAGTTATCCAGAACATGCTTGCAACGGGACTTCGCTCCGGGTATGCAAAGTGGGCTCATTCTTGCAGGACCGACAGCAGCCCGGGTCAAGATGTCAGATGGAACCATGAGTCGTTGGAGAACCATAACATGCGGCACTCCACAAGGCGACTTAGTTGACCCGGTTGCTTTCATGGCTATGGTCGCTATGATTGAGTCCGGGTCAGCGAAACAGTTCATCGCTGTCGGTCGCAGGTTGGCATCCGAGCTGTTTGGCAGATAAAGCGTGGCCCAGTTCACAAGAGATGCCTGTGACCAGCGGCACAAGATGAGCGACGCCAGGGACCGGCATCCTGGCATGAAAGGCAAGCTGGTGGCGATGACGAAAAACGCTAAAGGCATCTGCAAGCAACTCTTGTCATCGCTCCTCTGCGTCATTCCGCACAGCATGGGCACCGAGCGTGCCGTGTCGCACTACAACACTGTGCGCAGCAGCCATCGCCTGGGCATGCGCCTGTCAACGGTGAACGACCGACTTGTCATCAGTGTCAACTGCTTGGGCACCACGAGGTTTGACCCGCGTCCGGCGGTGGCGGACTTCCTGGCAACTAAAGACAGGCGCAACCGTCAGCCGGACCCAGAGAAATACAAGCAGCGTGAATTCTCCAAGAAGTTCTTCCGCTCCGAGGGATCGCTGTAATGTGTACTGGGTCACGCTGGGAGAACGCGTGTCAGCGAACTGTGGCGTCATAAACGCTGTCCGATGAAGCGAAGCGAATAGAAGCGTCCGATGTCCCAAATCTGCGATCATCTATTACCATGCATTTACGTCAAGACGTGAAGCCGCATTGCTGAAAATGAGTTAAGTGAGATGCATCGTGCAGGCTTTCATTGTCTTCAGATCGATTACTACGTGACAACAACTTATCAGCGGTTTTCCATTGTTTGCAGAAGAAGTAGAACAAATGTACATCGTAGAGATAATTGAAACTCAGCAAACGTGTCTTGTTTGTGTTCAGCTGACAGTTCCGGGTAAAATAACCTGAAATGGGGATAGCTTCGAAGTCATTCCACTTCATCATTGGTTTGGACGATCCTTCTAGGGGCGGAATCTCCTGCAATGCTTTTGGCGAGGCCTGGGCCCCACCAACATTTTTGGAAAAGCTCCACCCATGTTTGTTGCATTGATTTTCCGGTCGGCGCTGTCTTAAAAATTCAGCGAAATCGGCTGAGAGGCTTGCTTAATGAGGGATGGGGGCTACGATAATTCTTTGGACTGCTCCCCCCCCCCCCCCCCCCCAGTGACAATTCCTTGCCCGAGGCCCTGTGTCTGCGCCACTGGTTGCTAGTGACAACATCTATTCTGCTCCCCGCGCCGACAATGGCTGGCTGCTGAATCACCATTTGTCATTCTCGCAGGTGGTGAAAATGGCGCACCCGGAACTAGTCGCTCACCAACGAGGGTGTGACAACCCAGTGTACCGTCGTCAGGATGCGCCTTCGCCCAGCTGGGCCGCCTGAACATCGACCCGAGCCGGCGACAGATCGATTCACGGTTTGCTCGCCGATGTCACCCTGTTGCTGCACGGTGACCGGCTGGCCTCGACCTCTTGACAATGGACGCACACAATATGCAAAGGCAACTAGCGTAGAAGGCCAGACATCAAGATCGTTGCGTGATTTGCTACTTCGTGATCGTATATTGCGTTATCCGTTGACTGTCGCATCGTTCACGATGTGAGTCGGGACCGATTGCGTTTGGTTTAGAATTATCTCCGCTCCGCTTCTTCTCAATTGTCATCTCACGGTTCGCGGCAGTGCTACTTATCTTGACATAATTTTCTAGTGATCAATTGGACGCGATGTGTGGGCTGAGAAAGGCGCCTGAATGGGACATTGTCATCACGTCATTACGACAGGCTGCACGAATATTGTCGCACGTTGTCAGACGCTTGTGTTTTTGTCCTTTGTACCGGTGTGCATTTGGGCTATCCATTTGCCGTGATAGTCAGAGGCGGCTCAACATCGCCAAATACATCATGAGGCCAATGGAGGGGAGCATTCAGGTCAGCGGCCATTGGACCACGCTCAGCGCTCATATTCTGACGCATTGCAATGGGTAGGTAGCGCCTGACATTGTTTGAGAATTTAAAGTTGCGCATCTCGGAAGCTAACAATTTACCGATCGTGACCTGATATGAACTTGTGTGATTTTTTATTCACAATACTTGATCTGACCCAAAACTTTCCTGCCGTCAAAATCGTTAAGCGGCTCACTGTCGACACAAGTACCCGAGTCCTTCACCTTACAGCGGTGTTTTATTTGCCCGGGCTTGGTTAGGGTTGCGCATGCGTTGATGCGATGATGCGTTGCTGCGCTGTTAACATTTTCACCGCGAAGCAACGGCACATTCGCTCCATTGCACTTAAAACTGCAGCCAAGAGTGTGCCGATCCAATTTACCCATGCGACAACCCACGCCCGGTCGTGGTGGTAAGTTGACTTCCCCTACGGTTTTTGGAGCACAGGCCAAAAAAGAACGCTCGCAGTAACGCGAAGTTATCAGTACCTCTTCATCTACCAGTTGGCATTCTTTCAATAAATTTGAAATTGTAATCTCCTAAGATCAGTGACGTTGGTCAGGTGAAAGACGTCACTTGGTAATAACACGCTGGCAGACGGCCGGGAAGCGACCCATTGTGTTTTTTTTCGAAGCTAATATCATACAACACACTGAAGCCTAAACGGGAAGAGCCCGGGCTGTGAAAATGATACTAGCGCAAAACCCGGTTTACAGTGATCAATGCTCACCCAAAATATTTCTCATTTCGCCGTGGTTTGGTTGCAATTGCCACAGATACCTGTCATTACACAGGTCATGCAAACTGCCGCCATGATTTGCCGACATATTGTCGACTGTGCATTGGCCTTGAAACCACGAGGTTCTGCCGGTCCTCCACGCGGAAGATATTCAGGCGCATCAATGGGCATGCCGCAGTTGTAGCTAAACACGGCGAAAAGGATTCTCTGAGACAACAGCAAACAATTGCAGTAGCGCTAATGTCCGTTTCTGTGTGCAGCCGGCTTAACGGCTTTGAGTGATTAATTTGGATTGTCTAAGGCACATATGCCGCGTATCACATTTAAGCGCGGAAAATATTTAGACATGTGAGTGGCCATTCGACTGCCTGGACCGTGTGAATGCGGGACGAGAACAATGACACTAAAGCACAAGAGCCTGTGCGCACACACTTCTAGAGCACACTATTCTGCAGCAGTCAGACAGCGCATGGTCAGCGCGTTCAGTTGGCCCGCGCTGTTCACAATGCATGAGCCGGCTAATTTTATCAAGTGATGTTTGCGAAAGGTATTCCTATGTGGAACACTCAGATTTGTCATGCGGTAGCTGGCATTGAGTAACCCGGAACTCTTCGGTAAATGACGTCCTGATATATTGATATATTTTAGAATAGCCTATTGCGATGGGGGGGGGGGGGGGGGCAGGACTTTAGCAGGTGCGGGGAGAGCGCTGAGATACATGCTGTAAACAATTCCTTTTGGTCATTTTGCGTGGTATTCTTTGTGCAGTAAGGCCAAGCTGGTCCTATCATCGTATCAAATTTTTGGCGCGGTCAGATCCAGCCATGAAAGTGTTTGATGTAATCAAAGGACAAGACAACTTAGCGGCCAGATCGTAAACGGCCACACCAAATAAAACGGTACATAAAACGCAAATTATGCGTCGCGCAATGACGCCCTTCTGGTTCCAATCAGAACATGTAGTGATATCATTCCAACCCATGAGATCGCAATAGGTCATGTGAGGGCATGCAAGGAAACATGAGGGCATTTTCAATCTTTTACCATGATGCCAGTAGCGTATAGGCTAGATGAACCAGTGCGACACGTGTAACCACTTCTTTACCGCATTTGTTTGTTTTTTACTTTTCTTGATTTTTCCAACCCACGACACACAACTAGTGAACTGACTGTCCCATCTTGTGTTCTAGTATGGAAGCATTGTAACACATGCCATTTTGTTTTTGTGTCTTTTGCGCTCTGCTTGCCATCCATTATGAAGCACACAATGTGGCGTGTGGACAGCTATCTTGTGTATGTCACCAGGTGCCACCAGCGTGAGAACACTGCAATTAGGTGCTTGGGGACGGCCGTTTTGAACGGTGGACGCATCCGCGCGAACCGGCCGCATACCCATGCTCCACTTCACCTGGACAACGAGGTATGTGATGAGGACACCCATCCCCATTGAGGACACCCGTTCAGTGCTGAGGACTCCCGCTGTATGTATGTATGAGGACTCCTATTCGCAGGATGCTGCAGATTCACGCACGGGTGACGACATGGATCTATGGGACACCCTCAGCGTGTTTTTTTCGTGGGTAGGGACGTCAGCGATATTTGATTGTTGAACGGCTCGCAGGGGTGATATGACACATTTTGCGATAGATACACTTTTTAAAATAATTTCAATGAAGAACGCAAGTCTGTCTGCATTTTTTTCCCAGCCGTACAGCAAAGGTCGCTGCACAGATTGTCATTCTACGAATCCGCGCTCGGATCATACCGGTGTCTTTTCGACCACGTGAGAGAGGGCATGTTCCGGCGTTTTGCAGGAAGATTCTTTGCGAATATACAGGAGAAACTTGATATGAATGCACCTCCTCTTTTCAAATGTTGAGCGCGACGTCAACAATCAGGACTGCTGTCCAAAATGACGTAGAGGGGAGAATAAATCGCGAAATTGTCAACCACCTGGCGCAGGGCGAGGCGGGAGCCGCGCTCAGGTACCAAGCTATGCGGCAGGTTATGTTAAGACAGAAGCGTGTGAGTCAGCCCGCCGTGCCGGACACTGCCGTCGCAGCAGTTGTCGCGATCGACGCAGCCCGGGCAGGACTGCCAACATACCGCTGCTTCAGTTTTGTCATCAATGGGGACGAGGTAAATGCCAATGGAGGCCAAATGCCAGCATCCGTCTATGACACGCAGCAATCACTACCATCAAGTGCGGCTGTGGTACATCACTCCTCGTGATGCATGTGCAAATTTCGGGGCACGCAACCTCCCAGAGCCGACGCGGGGAACTAGGTTACAATAGTGTGTATGTGATAAATCGATGAAAAACGATAATGCACACGTAGCATTTTCATCTGCTAAGATATGTAACAACTGGAAAACGCACATTTTAACAAGGAGACAAGAGGAAGCAAAGAATCACCTCCGCCTTGTTCGCACAAGCAGGGATACGCATACCTTGCTGCTGCGAAAATGTGGCTTAGTGCATTAAATACCCATTGGTATATCAAGTCTCAACCTTTGGGAAGAAAGATAGCGGGCAAGATGATCAGAGGTCATGTTAGGATTATGATTAAAAGTCAACCATTTACTATCATGTTGCTGGTTTTTGGACTTGACCGCCAACGTAAGTGTTTCTGGTGTTAATGACACTGCTACCTGATGTTCACTGACACATTCAACGATAGTTATGCCGAAAATGAGCTAAAAGTTACATCGCTATTAGCAGTCATTGTACCCTAGCATGACGCCCCCTAAGGCCACGTGCGAAATTGTGTAAGTGTCAGTTGTCTGCAGATGTTGTTATGCGCGTTGAGAGAGCCATCAAACAAATTACGCGGAAACCACAAATATTGAAGGGCATGGCAGCATGTCCACAATGTGGCAAACAAAACCTAACATTATCAACCATCACATCACTTAATGCATGATAACTTGACATGTTGCAAATAATTTGACACCCCCACCAAAAAAGTTTCATCTCGCAACAACCGGCATCATGATAGGCATCATTGTACACTTCCACTATGGCATTAAATGTTGTGCAAAAACACAAGCAGAACTCAAATATCAACCACAGCACCAGATAGAGCACATCAATGAAATACATATGTCTGCAGTTACTTCAAAAAAGTGTAATCAGCTCTGGAACCTTTGGTGCATGCCATTTTCTGGAGTTTTTCCAAGATTTGTGCATGCATCATAGTTTTCATAGACATAGTTTCATACAGAAACTACAAGGCCACTTCACAATGTTTCACAATGTAACGGTGGCCAATAAAAAAACACTCACTGAAAAGCAGGCTGCAAGAATATCCCAGATAATACCATGAAGTAGTCTTTATGGAGCACATGAGCAATGTGACAGATATCTGGTTTCAGGGAGACATCACGGTATTTCCTTGGTAGAGAATGTTGTATGCCATGTGGAGCCATGCCAGCAGCCACACCAGCCTTCACCAACATCTGATCAACCTGAGCAGAGCAATTCATTGTGGAATGAGACATATTTTAGCCAATTTCCCAACACACTAATCTAACCTCACCTTTCCCTATACTGATCAGGAATTTTAAAAAGCCACTTGGGTAGTTGATCACGGTCTCTGAGCTCCCATTATGGTAACCAAGCTGCCTCAAATTACGGACGACAGTATCCATGCAGGTTGAAAAATGCTCCAAGTGTTCATGACATGCATGCTTAACAAGCTAAAGCATTTGCTGTGTGCCATATGCTGAACTAACAGAAGCATTCACTAGCCAACAGTATCAGTACACAATCAGGTGGTTGCACATAAGGCCATTGCTGCAAATTAAGTTGTTTAAGGCACAGATGAACATATCACATGATTGAGACCAACATCTTTCAAATCTTACTACTGCACATGGAAAACATTCCAACTGTTGATGACCTGCTTGCTAAACAAGTTAAAGTATCAGCTGTGTGCTGCATGCCAAAACAACAGAAGCATTTACTGGCCACCAGTGTCAGTCAAAAATCAGGCAGTTGTTTACACAGTCCTTGTTAAAACTTAATTATGTTTCATGCATAGATCAACGCATAACATGACTGACACCAGCGTTTCTCAAATCCTATCTCAATATCTACTGAAACATTACCCCAGGTAGTAAAATGAGCCCAATGCCATGTACTGGGCTATTAAAACCGGGCCTAGGCCAACAGCATAGACTGTAGGCACCGGCACCCACCATGTTAGAGATGGTATGAAACATTATCAGTTTTGATGCATAAGGCATTATGATACATTAATCGTTGCAGACATTAGGGCTTTTGGCATTGATCTACTTGTCATTCGACATTTTTTGTCCAGCTTGGTAAGTTTTAGCTAGCCATGTTATATGCTAGGGGTGCCACTTTCAAAAATTGGTTGGGAGCTCAGCTCAAAATGCTGAACTGATATGCCCCCAAGACCTGATTTTTCTGCACATTTTGACCGCATGAATTTACTTTCTTGATGTTAGAATTTAAAGGAAGTTTTTTGTAGACTTAAAATTGTTTCCATAGGAGGAATAACTTCCCATTTCAAGTTAACATGAAGCTAGGGGGAGGGGGGATGTAAAAAAACGACCCCAATGCAATTCAATGGGTTATTGAAACTGGGCGCAGGCCAACAGCACAGACCGTATGCACCAGCACCCACCATTCAGCCATGGAAGAACTGCGACAAGCATGAATGAGATCCAAATCATTCATCAGCCATGATCATTCAGTCACGCGAGAACTGTGACAAGTGTGACTCAAGTTCAAATGCTGATTAACCATTTCCCTGCCTTCAAATCAGATTCAAATAATGATGAACCATTTCCGTCTTCAAGCTGTCTCACTTTCACGTCACCCTCTACTTCTCTTTATCAGCTTCAAACAAGGAGCGCTCAGAACATATTTCAGCGATGCAAAAACTGTGACAAGCATGACTGAGGTTCAAATACTGATCATTCATCCGTGCAAGAACTGTGACAAGCGTGACTCAGGTTCACATACTGATTAACCAGCTCCCTGCCTTCCAGCTGCCTCACTTTCATGTCACCGTCTACTTCCCTATGAGCTTCAAACAAGGGGCGCTGAGAACGGATTTTTCATCAATCCATACTGATATTTTATTACTCCGTTACACTTCTCAGAGCCCATCGGTTTGGAAAGCACGAAAATGAGTATGACAAGAATGAAGAATGAGTTTTCGGACATCCCCCATCTTGCCTCGTCTTCCAGTACTGTATGCGCCACAAACGCCCGCATAATCTGGTAGACTTCAGTGGAATCTCAGATGCGGTCGAAAGGGTTGAAAATCGCCAAACCTCGGCAGCGTCGTCAGCTGATATTAGGGGTTACGATACGCCAGGGGCTATGATACACTGGTTGTTTTGACACATTAGGTGTTACGATACATTATGAGTTGCGATATATTAGAGGTTATGAATATTAGGTGTTATGATACATTAGGCGCTATGAAACATCACTGGTTATGATACACTAGGTGTTCCGATACATTAGGTGCTGTGATATATTAGGAGTGGCTGTACATTAGGAGTTATGAAACAGGTGATTTGGTACACTGGGCCTAATGACACATTAGGTTTATTGACGCATTAGGGGTTATTGTATATTAGAGGTTATGAACATTAGGCTTTGTGATACGTTAGGAGTTACGAACATTAGGGGTCATGATACATTAGAGGTTATGATATATCAGAGGTTATAAACATTAGGCCTTGTGATACATTAGGTGTTCCGAACATTAGGTGATGTGATACATTAGGGGCTACGAACATCAGGTGCTGCGATAATCCCACGGGCTACTCTAAGTTACGTTAAGTTGGTTAAGTGCATGGCAAGTGGCAATAGGAATTGTGCAAGAATCAGTAACTCACAACTGCTGCTGTGATACAAACAGGTTAGACAGGATGAGATGAAGTAAGGCCTCCCTAGGTTAGGCGCAGTTAGGCTACTTTCATGGAAATAAGCATTGGTGTTTTGTAAGAAACGGTGACAAAATGCCTGTTTTCCCTGACCCCATCTTAACAGAAGCCAGAGGTATGTCTCTTGTGTTTGACTTGGTGATGAGCTGATGTATAGGAGTCCAAGGTTTTTTTGCTTGAGTGCTTTATGCTCGTTGAATTTTCTGTTGTTATTTTGTTATTGAATTCCCTTGCTTTGTTTTATGTTAAATGTGCTGTGGAAGGGAAGTGCAACGTGCAGGATCAAATTACTGGCGTTAATAATCTGTTCACGCTCATTACATTGTCATGAAATTACTATGCTTTAATGCATTCTGTTCCACTTTAACGGCTTAAGATGTTAAAAAACAGTTTTGTCAAGTTTCTGATATTACGTCCATGCTAACTTGAACTAGATGTCTTTGTTTGCTGAAGCATCAGCCACGAGCTCATAAGTTCCATCTTTTGTGAATTGATTTGTCTCTCCCACATGGTCTTTTTGCGACGGAATTTTTCACTCCCACCCTAGTTCAAAAGCGATTCTAGCTCCCTGAAGTTTTGAATTCTTTAGTGCGCTTGCTGCCAGGGGCGTGCAAACGCGGCGAAGTTTGCGTGCTCAAACAAAACGTGTACCATGTCCATGCGCGGTGGTTTAACTGGGCAGCAGTGTACCGCATGACGCCACTCGAAGGCTTAGGCGGGCGAAATCGGCTCTGTCGAACAATATCCGAACCATTAGGTAACGGGTTGCGAGGAAGTTGGACAGCATCCCAACCCGTGGATCTCACGCATGCTGGACTTGTATGGAATGTTCCACATTCGTATGGCGTTTTGAACTGAAACAGCCATCTTGAGGACATTTTGATGCAGTTCACGGATATGCCCTTTTTAAGACCCAAAACGCTCTGGTTCCTGAGTTACACGCCCGCAAAGTACGAAAAGGCATATTTACAGCCAACTTTAAAATCGCCTTCTGATTAATGACGCCATAGAAACGTCACTAGATCGCCGTGAGATTACAGGGTGTTTTGTTTTGTTTATGGTCAAAACACATACAGCCCGCTGATGCATTCGCAAAGGCGATGATGCTGCACATGTCGTACATTCCGCGGAAGATGATGGGCTGTCAGTAAGATTTTACTGCTGAATGCGTGTCGAGAACACAAGCGTGAGCAATTTCGGTTTGTGCGACACTCGTCGTGAACCGGTCATTTTTCCTTATTTCCAGGCCACAGGTCAATGCTATAAAAAAGAACGCCACTGTCTGCAAAAAAGTACGCCACCGAAAAAATGGGCACTCCCCCGAAGTTATAAAAAAGAGCACGCGACGGCAAATCTGTCTTTTTTCTACTCCTGGCGTGTTTTTTCTTCTACTACTAACGTATCTCTTACAGACAGCTTGGTTGGCGCCTTGCGTACCGGAGCACAGAACCTTGCACGGGTTTATGGGTTGGCAAGGCATTATGAAATTACGGGAACATTACAGTGATTATATATATATATATATATATATATATATATATATATATACATTCATGTATATAGTCATGTATGTATATATTGTATATATACATACATGTCATGTATATATTCATATATATATATACATATATATATATATATATATATATATATATATATATATATATTCATGGAGAAATGCATGTATATAGGGGTATAGGAGGTCACGGTGAAGTCCGGTGTTGTGACTGAAAATCTGTGCGAAAATTGCGAGAAAACCCGCAATTTGATAGTCCCGCGAGCTGTGCAAATGTGAGATCACACTAATTTGACACAAGAGTGTGAATCGGGGGTTCGAAATGCGTGTGATCACAGGTGGTGTGTGCCAGTGGCTTGTGTTGGTATTGATGTGATGGGGAGTGTGCAGCGAGGTTTGTTCTTATGAGAGAGAACATTGTTTTGGTATTCTTCAGCCTACTGGCCCCCAATAAGATGTGATATATTGATGCCTGATATATTGATGCCTATTGATATTGATGCCTCCCTGTACCTTTATGTTTGTGTTTGAACATGACAAAGGAATGCTGGCAAACTGAAAGAAACACTAGCACTTTTATTGCACGGGTATACAAAGGCAAGTACTGGTACTTCTACTTCATGATGATTTTGCCAACGTTGTGAACCTATTGATGAATCACAGCAGGTAATTAATCCATTGCATGCCATTATATCAGCAATTATTTTGGCAGTACGGGCTGGTGTGTGCAGCTCATTAATAGATATGCTCAGTATAGGCTCACGTTATATGACCTTGCAATGCTGTCTTTCCCTAAATAATTCTGAAAATACAGCTTTATTGTTGCTGATGCACATTGTACCGTCTTCATAACTCTTGTATGCAGGCGAGCATCGCTCCTGAGTAAGCAATGCCAGTCACTACAACTTGCGTGGAATGCTGGGCGTTGAGAAAAGTGAAAAAGTATTGCTGTTGGTGTCTCGGACAGCACTTGATAATCTGTTTATCATGAGCCTGGTGTGCACTGGCAGCTTCATCACTTCCTTGCATTTTGACCATCCAACCATGACTACATGCACTCGTCAATGTCTCCAGCCTTGTGCAAGGTCAGCATGTTTGCAGTGTCATCTCACCACATGTAAAATGTTCCTGTTATTTTTGAGTAAAGCAGCCTGATGACTGCAGAATGTTGCATGGCCATGGAAGTGAAAAATGTGTTTGCATCTTTCTCACCTGCGTTTTCTGGATTACCGAAGCAGGCTGAGCAAGTGATGACACTTACCGGTTGTCTGCTTTGCTAAAAGTGACCTCTTTATTGTATCATGTGTTTTTGATCAGTCATGTCAGATGGGAAGTCATTACAAGAGCGCATGCTTGACTCATCTTTTCGTGCTGGAATTTATTTTGAAAGTGGCATGGATTGCAGTCGAAAAACCATATTGTTGTTCATTATGTCATGCCATAGAACAGTACCGAGATAGTGCCAAAATGAAGCTATTGACCAGTGCTATTACACAATGTACCACATTGGTTGAGTACTCTTTGTCAAGCCCATGATATAACAGCTTATAATTCATGAATGAGTGGTAAAAAATATCTAACAATGCCAAAGGACTGCCTACGCCAGGAATACTGTTGCACCACAGTGGTCATATCAGGGTTAGCTATTAGTTGCAGGAACAATCCTAGGCAAAAAAAAAAAAATATTGGTAGCCCAACCTTGCCATTTTTACCCTAGGAATAACAATGCTTTGACAATCAATGCATGGCAACGTTACAAATCTATTGATTTTCGCACGACACCACATTTCCAGTTACAAACAATAAATACAATGTTACAACTTTATTAATTTTGGCATGACACCCCATTTCCATTTACAAACAATAAGGACAGTGACTATTGTGTACATCACATGATATCAATGTCAAGACTACAGCACTGCGCGCAACGATATGTTGACAATAAAGCATTGGCAAAATCAACAGCAACGCAGCAACAGCAGCAGCACAGCATATCGTGCTTTGATATTAATAATCTGCGATAAAAGCTGGCGATTGCTACGTTGCGCATGTCAAACACGAAAGCGTTTTTTTAAGGCCAGCATCGATACAAAAACCCACAAATAACCCACCCACCAATCCGCCCCTCGACACAGACCCCACGACGAGAATGGCCGGTTGGCGTCAGCTTTCGTGTGTTTCGAGGTATTCTTTGGGTATGGTTGCCAGATGCTGCCAGGTTTTGCTGTCGACACAAACCCATTGCATGACGCCATCAAACAACGACGTGATGGGGCCCATCTTTATAAACTATGAAGTTTCGCTACTTAGCCTCGTTTTTTAACTTCGAAAGCTTACCAATAGCAACAAGGAAGCATTTCCCACCACATCTGATGCCTTACTCAATATCTTCAAATGTGGAACATTCCCTTTGATGAACACTGGACTTTATCAACACTGGACGCTTCGAGCCTGGACGTTCTGATTCTCCTCTGTCCAGGGATATTGGACAGTTTCTCGGTGTTACGAACCCTGGATGCCGCGATTCGGGACTTTCTGACCACTGGACATCATGAGCTCTGGACGTTTCAATGCGCATCCCACACATCCTACACCTTGACTGCCACCAATGTCACGCACTTACGTCCAGTGATCAAAATATTTGAAGGCAAATCTGACACTGACTGCTCGGCACAAAGCTGATTACCGTCTTGAAATAAATATGCATGATTCGCAACTCCGGCCACTCTGATAAAATGCAGCAGACTTTGGGTATGACAGCAGATTTCGACGTTTTTTGATCTTATGGCTGTGTTCTGCTGACAGCGCTTAAAATCCTCGATTCTTTCGATACACGACCAGAGGGAGCAGGAAGACGGAATTGAACCCCTTCATGGTGGGTATGACGCGTTCCGCTCGCCGGGTTCACTTTATATATCCAACCTAAACGCGATCAGTGATCCCCGAAGCGTTCTGTCGCGGGCGGAGCCACTGTCTTCGTAGCACATAATATGCTGGTATTTTACGGGTCACGACGAGTTCGGCGAATCCGAGAAGGGCGATTACGGACATTTGTTACAGAAAAAAACGGCTGATCTTAGAGCTTGCGGATCAAAAGGATGGCAGTGGCTACAGATTTATAATGACATATAGTCCAATTCGTTACAGTTTTTATTATTACAAATATGCAGTCCGATTTATTCCAGAGAATAAAAAATAGCCATCTTCCGAGGACAATGTTACGGTGTCATTCAATAGGCTCACCACCACGCGCACGATTTCTTAAAAGAGTGTCATGGTTAAGGAAGTATTTTCTTTGCATGAGGTTTTGAAGTGCAAATGTCATCCTGAAGTTTGTTCGGTGCAAATCATTGCCCTGTCCTTCTCACGATCTAAACCTCGCTAGTTTCTGAACTGCACGCCCGCGAAGATGCGCAGACTTTTTCGGAGAGACTATATCTTGATCATCCAGGCATCCATGACGCCATAACAGGGTCATTCAAATCTTCCCATTCCGTTAGAAACGCGACGATTAAGGCTAGAAAAATATTATTATCGAGTCGTTCATATCTGTCGCTGGTCAGCACGATTTCCAAATATTACGCCGGTCAATTAAATGGCTCTCAAGCAACGTTGTGCACGGTACGATGACGTTATCAACAAATAAAAAATCGAGAAGCACATTTAATAAACAGAGAGCTCACGCTTTTTACACCTTTATTATCCATTTAAAAGTATATTAATAGTTACAAGCATGATAATTTCATCATATCTGATGCTGCCTTCAATAGCTTTAAGGGAGGAGCATTCCCTTGAAGTAAATTCGCGCCTGACACGCCACCCTCATGTCATGATCAGTTAAACAGTTTTTTAGAACAGACTGTATGTTTTGCTTGTTATACGCATCTTTGTTTTTTGTTTGTTTTGACACATAACAGCTCACTACAGAATGAGGGACAACGTGCTAGTGATAGTACTTCCACGGTGGTATGAAATGCACACGACGATACTATCAACAAGCGATTATTTTTAACGGCGTCGTGCATAAATTATTCCACGCTTCGACCAGGCGCACTGATCGTTGAAGGCCCTATCAAGAGGTCATACGAATAAAAAGGTGTCTTCAGCTGAGCGCCACCTGAAGGAGCCAGGGTAGTGTCCCTAAGGTGCTACGAAACACGCATGGTCGCACCGTATGCACAGTATTATACATGTCCTTAAAAGCCCCCGCATCTTAGTCAGTCGACGAACCAGCGGGCAGGATTTCTCCGTAATGCCCTTCCAAGGACATACCAATACAATGATTTGATACCAAGCACGATGATATGGTACCATTTCATAGTGTTTTTTTTTTTGTAACTGTGCTATATGATTGCATATGACAGCTACACTATAGTGCACTACAGACACGTTCTTATACTGACATGACTGTTCCATGGGGCTGCGTCCCCCCGGGCTGCACGGAAGACAAGAATAAGCCGTCTGGTGTTCATGATTTGAGCACGAAAACAAACCGCACGCCACCAAGGCCGTGTAATAAGGTATGATCATTCGGTGGTTTTTCCGGCACTTTCCCTTTACTATTACAGTGACGTCACAAAATCGCAGCCTGGCATCAGCGCTCCGCCTGCATTATCTCCGCGTTTGTTACACCGATGCACCTACTAACAACTGCATCTGGTGATCGCCACAGAGCGCTTCGAGAAGTACTATGAGGAAATATGAAAGGGGCATTTTTGGCCACGCTGGGTGTATAACAGCGAAGATAGGCCTAGGAATTGGGAGCCTGTGTGCCATGGCACTCCCACTTGTTGAGGATGCCAAATATTGTGTCTATGGCGATGTATTGAAGTTGGCCAGCCTACAGCTGCGTAAATGCAGGCTGGCGAGGCTGCCCAAGGTCCAGCCACTGCCACTGACCGGCACCAGGATCATCAATCAAACTGTCGCGCTGAACCTCAACACTATACATCATGAAGCGCGGGGTTGCACTGGTGTGTGATGGAGGCAGTTTGACACGACGGAGGTGGTGTGCTGCCTGGTAGAACATAGGACATTGTGTACGTTGCACATTGCATCAACTATGACACGAAGCCTCCGAAAGTCGTGGCGCGTGGCGTTAATCAAGAAAATATCCGTCACGCCACGCAGCCAGTTCATCGAACACACGCATGACTCATAATTCACCGTATTTTACTCGAACGATTCTTGCGCCCAGCATACACTTCATTGTGCACACTTGGCGAAGATGTAAAGCAAACAGGGAGGGGGGCGGCGGAGAACACAAGTATAGATTTTTCAGCTTAAATCTAGAGATATGCGACGGATCAAAGAATGCATAATGATGCTCACTTAAGGTCACTTACATATGCTCACATAAGCACAACGATGTTCACTTAACGCTGTCTACCTGATGTTGGACCTGTTTGGCTGCGCGCCATCCGCTTGTCCAGCGCAGAGTTTTCTCAGCAGGAGCTTTGTGAGGCGGTCGACAGACGATACCAATGTCTTGGTCCATGCCTCGGCCCATCACTAGCTGGAAGACGATCTCGAAAGCCTCGACAACGCTCGCCCAGGCCGGCAACGGTAGCATCACACCGCCTTGGCTAATCGCGTGTATCCAGCTGTCAGGTACACGGCTGGTGCTTCTCGGGTCGACAGCCCCATACTTGGATGGAGGTATTTGCACCTGACCGCCACGAGGCCGGCAACGAGGGTCAGCGCCCTGTGCTCGATGTTGACCTCGTCCATCCCGTCGCCGCGGCGGAGGCCATTTTCGGTCCTCTCGCCGTCACCGCCATAGAGCTTGTCTTCGCCCGATTCGTTGACCTCGTTGTCCTTGCCGAATTCGTTCAGGGCGGGCACTGGACGCCTCGCGGCTGTTTGCTGGTAGGCGGCCTCCACGTCGTCCGCATGCCCTGCCATGTCCACGACAGCTGGAGCTTAGATCTGCGACACAACGAATCGCAATCATTTCCACGTACCTAACAGGCGCATTAATCAGACCCTATTCCAAGTCACCAGTGTTGCGACAATCTCATTGCGACAACAAAACGTGTTGGACCCGGACATGCCCTCTCTTTCGTTTTCGTATGTTTTTTTTTAATATGCAACATTTTTTGTGGTCCAGCGTAACATAATCCGAGCGGGTAAGAGAGACGGCCAATGGCCGACGAGTACTCCACTGCGTGCACCATTCTAACATCCACCGCTCCCGGTCATAACCACGGATTTGTCTGGATGGCCCCGTTTCATAGTCCCATTTCAGTGCATCGGCTGCCCCAGGGGGGGGGGGGCGCCGCCATTGATGTTTTCCGACGCAAAAATCACGAGAACAGCGCATCCCCCGAGCTTCCCCCCCCCCCCCCCCGCCGCCAATCGTCTCCGCTTGTGAGGTTGAAGATCTATAGTTTACGCACAGCAGTAGTTTTTTTACCCCGATATTACTGTATGTAATCCCGAACTTTGGTGACCAGGTAAATAGCTTTTGTTTGAAATCTCAGACACTAGCATGGACAGCGACACGATGAGTACAAAAGTGGTTCATTAGTAACGAGACTCGCATATAGGCGGGCGAGCATGTACGTCACGCAGCTGAAAGAACTGTTTAAGGCACCAGAGCAGACCAATATTGGTAGCTCATTGATGCGCTAGGTACTGTATTTATTAGCGGTTGTGGGATTTGCTAGTCAGTTCACAGTGCATAAATTGGCGTCAATGGGGCTGGGACTCGCTCGTGCAAACTTGCCCTCCCTTCCCCCCCCCCCCTCTGTCGCAAACCCTGGCTACGCCCCTGTATGTAATCCCGAACTTTGGTGACCAGGTAAATAGCTTTTGTTTGAAATTTGTAAATAGCTTTTATTTGTAAATAGCTCAGACGCTAGCATGGACCGCGACACGAAGAGTCCAAAAGTGGTTCATTAGTAACAAGACTCGCATATAGGCGGGCGAACATGTACGTGAAGCAGCTGAAAGAACTGTTTAAGGGAGACCAATATTGGTAGCTCATTGATGCGCTAGGTACTGTGCCCATTAGCGGTTGTAGGGTTTGCTAGTCAGTTCACAGTGCATAAATTGGCGTCAATGGGGCTGGGACTCGCTCGTGCAAACTTGCCCTCCCCCCTGTCGCAAACCCTGGCTACGCCCCTGACACTCACTCCCTTCGCCCGCATAGCATAAATGGCTGTGCAACTTGTGTGGTAGTCGGGCCCCACTTTGCAAACAAGATTATGGTTGGAAATTCTCGTTTGAATCTCGTATTGTAGTCTACAAACCGCACAAAGCGGCTTAGATTGTTCATGCATTGGACTGCGAATCGGGTCGAAACATTTCTGCATAAAACAGACCATAATTTTCTTTTTAAGCACACGCATACCCACGTCGGCGCGCCAGCGATGTCCAGTTGCTTAGAAGGAGCTGCACTTGGTCGAAGGCATGGTTTAACATTGGGTGTGGGACTGGTCCTAACCAGATGGCCAGGATCAGTCATGATCTCGAAAATGATCAAATCAGATTACCGCATTCTCCACATTTATAGTTCAAGAGCAACAGTGTACTCATGTTTTCAGGGCAGTTGGATCGTTTTTTTATGTAAAAAAACAAAGTACCTTCATTGTGCCGTTTAACACTTTTGCAAGAGGCCGCCTCGGAGGAGCAAATGGGCATGTTGCTGCCAAAAGAACGCCTTTGATGCTCACTCTTGCACAACGCTCGCACACCACTTGGAATATCTCCCACACGCGACATAATAGCGCGCACCGAGGCCACATAACAATACAAACTTGACGCCATGCTGCACGACAATAGACAAGACCGATCACAGCATTCCTGCGTGACTACTGTTTTCCAAGCGACGCAGTCGACGTTGCAATGCAACGCCGCCGCTCAAGCCAGTGCGACTTTGTGACGTACACGCCTAACGTTGGGGAGCCGCCCGCCCGACCAACTTCTCAAGCTGTGATGATGGCCCCCTGTTATGGACGCCACAAAGCTTGTATAACTAAAGCTGAACGTGCGAATAATCTGCGGCCACTGCCAACCTATCTTTCTTAATATGTACAATCACCCTCTATCGGAAGAAAAGGCCCGTAATCGCCCTCCCGGATTCGCCGAACTCCTCTTGACTCCAAAAATACCAGGATTTCTCGTGCTGCGGCGACAGTGGCTCCGCCCGTGGCAGAACGCCTCGGAGATGACTGATCGCGCTTAAGTTGGATATAAGAGGTGAACCCGGTGAGCGGACCGCATCAGACCCACCATGAAGTGGTTCAGCTCCACCTTCCTGCTCGCTCTGCTGGCGACGCTGCTGGCGGTCGCCACGGCAGCTCGTGAGTACCACTGCACTGCGGCCGTGCGAGGCTGCCGCCGCAGAGACTTGTTTGAACTCCACCTCAAAGAGACACCGTTCCGGTTCCGTTTGCAGCACTCTATTGAAGACTGCTCGGGAAAAGAATCGAGTGTTTAAGATACTGTTAGCAGGGCATAGGCATAAAATCGAAAGGCCTTGAAATCCACTGTCACACCCAAAGGCTGCTCAATTTTATCAGAGTGGCCAGAGTTGTCGAATCATGCATATATATTTGAATACGGTCTTCGGATTCGTGCTGTGCAGTCATTGTCAGATTTGTCTTCAAATATTTTGATTACTGGACGTAAGTGCCGTGGCATTAAGGGCAGTAATCACGGTGTTGGATGAGTGTCTTGGTGCATACAAGGTGATCCTTCACTTTGGTATCACCTGTGCGATAAGTTGAACAAACAGGCCTGGACAATGCTAGCGTTAGTAGCATTCGCAATCTGTGACATGATAATGCCAGCCAAGGACAGCTTCTGATCCTTAACATCACTCTCTTGTCAACAGCTGGAGGAGGAGGAGGCGGTGGCGGTGGTGGTGGCCGACATGGAGGCGGTGGCGGCGGCGGCGGCGGCGGTGGTGGAAGCTGCCACTGGTGGTGGTGTAGGGGGAAGTAGCATCACCACTGTTCTCCGAAATATACCGATCTGATCTGAACGGACTGACGGACCAAACTGAACACTTAACCACTGCAGGATGATGAAGACGACCGCGGCGTGTAGCTTAGATCTACTGATTAATTGGCAACGTTGGCGATGCATCCATTCGGTCATTAGCAAGTTGGATGTGCCTCGCAATACACATAAAACTTTTTTGTGCTTCCGATGCGTTTCTTTGCTCTGCCCTGTAGCTACATGCCAAGTGAACGGTTGATACCATCCAATGACTGTTTGTCAAGCATCTGCTCTCGTATTGAGCGTCGGATAGATTGTATTCGTCTTTCGACTTACTGGAACGGCTCGGCACAAACGGCAAGTTGTTACATACGAGCACAAATATATATGTGCAAGAGGTTCCGTGATGTAGCAGAACTTTAGCACGATTAAAGAAAGTAATAGACCATGTCTAACACTCGCGTAGATTTTACTCTTGTTCATAACGTGGACTCGTTGGAAATGGTGTCGATGGTATCCTGTTTTTTTCCAAATCCAGAATAATAGAGCTTCGTTGAAATGAACTATTGATGAACTTGTCTCAACGTGATCCCGCGACTTGTTTCAATTAGTATGTCGCTAAGTCAATAATTGATGCCACCAGGCAATTTCAAAGGTACACTTTTACCAGAATCGGTTAGTTCGGAGCACCATGACTCGTAGTTTGTTCGTGCTATACTGGCATATTTTGGTGTAGGGCTCCGTAAATGTAGCAGCATTACTGTCACAATCTTTTGACTCGTATTCCGCTCTGGGCCCATTGCGATGCGAGCTCGCGAGTCCGGCGCCGTCTCCGCACTCCGCCTCAGCCTCCACCTTCGAACAACCTGCAGAGTATTTTAGGGACAATTAGACAGTATCCTAGTGCCAAAACACGCACATGCAATGCCTAAAAGGCTACCGCGATTTTGGTGTGATTCCACGACGTACTGGAGAGATCTTCTCATAAGGTATTAAGGAGAGGGGGGGGGGGGGCATATCCATGCTGAATTCAGTGGTGAAAATTTCGTGCAGATCGGTCTGTTAGCCTTGGAGTTCGAGATGCCGAGCAAACAGGAAAACAACGCTGAGATCATTTGGTGAGCCGCGACACATGTCATGCCTGACGTGCATTCCAAGACAGCGAGATCATCAGCCATGCTGAAGACAATATTGCAAGTCTCGTGATAGTCAATTGCATCGCTAGATTGTCAGGAAGTACGGTTTTTTGTCAAATTATTTCATAACCTGGAAGCCTATGCCAGGCTGCGATACTGAAAATGACTCACAAATCATACACGCCGAAGTTAATGGCACCGCTTACGTAAGCGCCAAAGCTCGAACCTTGCATCATCGTTTTGGAGCATAATTTGCCAGAATGTT
Organism: Pollicipes pollicipes; assembly: GCF_011947565.3. Taxonomy (NCBI): domain Eukaryota; kingdom Metazoa; phylum Arthropoda; class Thecostraca; order Pollicipedomorpha; family Pollicipedidae; genus Pollicipes; species Pollicipes pollicipes. The sequence goes on along the minus strand of NW_023596225.1, from coordinate 8,815,777 downwards.
CCAAACATTTTGGAAGATGGATGGGCATAGATACAGGGGGGGGGGGGGGGAAGGTGTAAGACATTGCCCAAACATTGCGTCAATGCTTCGAGAAGGACAACCCAATGCTGCCGCATGCGCGTCTTTAAGGAATGGTTTGCTCCATTCGCGTTATTTTGAGAAATTATTAACACAAGAAAAGAAGCTGGGAGGCAGCTGCGTGAGCGGTGGGAACAAAACAGTTGACACTCGCCCGGGTGGCCGGTTGGATACCCTTCGCTTGGTGGAGGTAAGGGGTCAATTTGACCACCTACCCCCTGACATCTTAGGAACTAAGAGAGCTAGAGACGCTAAATTCACAGGGTCTGCTGACCTGTGCGTGAACTGTCTTCGTTCAAGACTAAGAACTTCTCAATCATGACCTTCGAGTCAAATAAGGTTAAACAAGTTCAACTTCCAGGTTGGTCTCCAAAGAACCCCTAAACCCTAGATAACTGTTCTAATCAAGAGGTCACGTGCTCATCTAAGGTCAGTGACCTTGTTTGACCTTTTAGAGGTCATAGTGACCACAGTTATACAAGACTGCTTTGAGTTTTGCATTTGGATAAGCGACAAAGATTACGCTAGGCAGGATGTTACTAAAAACAAAACGTTGACTTGAGTCATTCTAGGTCAGTGACTAATCCTGACCTTAAAGAAATCTAGGGAACGTGCGTAATGCGGTTCCTGTTGTCAATAAATTTGAAATGAGCACCAGAAACTACCCAATACAGCAAGCCCCAGAGTAGTAACATATGTTGGTTTTGACCTTGGTCTGACATTCATATCAAACCTTAGGTCAATGTCATTTGTTGATTCAAGTGTTGTGTGGCATATATTTCAGGACAATATTTCAGAGATGTATGGCTTCGTCTAACACTCCGTTGCTGGATCACATTGAGCGACTTCTTAGAAATTGCCCAAGCTGAAACCATGGCCTGACTTTCACCTGCCATAGGTCAATGTCAGGCGATTTGCTATTCAGCTGTCTACAGTTACGCAAAATTTGTCGCGGCAACGCCGCGCCGTTGGGAAACCATTCCGAAAAAAACCTTGCGGGAGGGGGTCAATTTGACACCCCACCCGACCGCGTGTTAAGAATGAATGCATACAACTTGCATGAAGTTACAAATCACATCACTCAAAGTTAAACCAGCACGCGGCCTAGTCGCTGAGGAGGAAGCTTCCACTTTAGTTCAGCTTTCAGCCTTGCCTTCCATAGGCATTGACAGTTGTTAGTTTTGATATTGTTGTTACACAGTTGGCATCAGTATACAAAAAGCATTCGCAAGATGATACGTGCGTACATAGGATGCTGTCTAGAGATTTCACTGCTGAGTAGTTCCGTTAGCTGTCTCGTGATTTGGCTCAATCTGTATCTGCCCAACAGGCTCGATATTAATGTTGTGCTTCAGGTTTTCAGGTTTAATCAGACCGTATTACAAGTCGTCAGTGCTGTTTCTTTTTGCGACAGCAAAACGTGTTGGACCCGGGCATGCCCTTTTTTGGGTTATCTCGCGCTTGTTTTCATACACAAATGCTTTTTGGTGGTCCAGCGTGACATAATCCGAGTGGGTAAGAGGGACGGTCAATGGCCGACGAGTGCTGCACTGCATGCATCATTCTCATATCTACCGCCCCTGGCCATAGCCACGGCTTTGTCTGGATGGCCCCGCTTCATGGTCCCATTTCAGTGCATCGGTTGCCCCAGGGGGGTGGCGCCGCCATTACTGTTCTCCGACGCAAAAATACACGAGAACAGCGAGGCCCTCCCAGCCCTCCCCCCTCCATTCGCCTCTGCACGTGAGGTTCAAGGTCTAAGGTTTAGGCATATCAGCATTTTTTACCATGATATTACTGTATGTAATCCCGAACTTTGGTGCCCAGGCAAATACCTTTTGTTTGAAATATCAAACACTAGCATGGACAGTGACATGCAGAGTCCAAAAGTGGCTCATTGGCAATAGGGCTCGCATATAGGCGGACGAACATGCACGGCACGCAGCTGAAAGAAATGTTCAAGGCACCAGGGCAAACAAATACTGGTAGCTCATTGATGCGCTAGGTACTGTATTTACTAGCGGTTGGGGTGTCTATTAGTCAGTTCACAGTGCATAGATGTGTTGTCAATGGGGCTGGGACTCGCTCGTGCAAATTTACCCTCCCCCGTCGCTAACCCTGGCTCCACCCCTGACACGCACTCCCTTCGCCAGTGTGGCATAGATGGCTGTACCACTTGTATGGTAGTCAGGTCCCACTTTGTAAACAAGATTATGGTTGGAAAATGTCGTTTGAATCTCATATTGTAGTCTGCAAACTGCCCAGATGGGCATAGATTGCGCATGCGTTAAACTGTAAATCGGGTTGAAAGATCTCTGCATAAAACAGACGGTAATTTTCCTTCTCAAGCACAGACATACTCACTTCGGCGTGCCGGCGATGTCCAGTTGCATGGAAGGAACTGCACTTGGTCGAAGGCATTTAACATTGGGTTTGGGACTGGTCTTAACCAGAGGGCCAGGATCAGTCATGATCCTGAAAATGGCTAGATCAGATTATCGCATTCTCCACATTTACAGCTAGTCCACGAGCAACGGTGCGCTCATGTTTTCATGACAGTTGGATCGTTATTTAGAAATGTAAAAAACTTGAGTGCCCTCATTGCGCCGTTTAACATCTTTGCAAGAGGCTACCTCACAGGATGGCATCTTGCTGCCAAAAAACCGCCTTGATGCTCACTCTTGCCCATGCTCTCACACCACTTCGAATTTCTCCGACCTGCGACATAATAGCACGCACCGAGGTCACATAACAAAACAAACTTGGTGCCACGCCGCACGATAATAGACAAGACCGACCACAGCATTTCTGCGTGCCTGCTGTTTTCCAAACGACGCAGTCGACGTTGCGGCGCAGTCGACGTCGCAGTCGACGATGGTCAGCGCCCTGTGCTCGATGTTGACCTCGTCCATCCCGTCACCGCGGCGGAGGCCATTTTCGGTCCTCTCGCCGTCACCGCCATAGAGCTTGTCTTCGCCCGACTCGTTGACCCCGTCGTCCTCGCCAAATTCGTTCAGGGCGGGCACTGGACGCCTCGCGGCTGTTTGCTGGTAGGCGGCCTCCACGTCGTCCGCATGCCCTACCATGTCCACGACAGCTGGAGCTTAGATCTGCGACACAACGAAACGCAGTCATTTGCACGTACCTAACAGGCGCAATAATCAGACCCTATTACAAGTCACCAGTGTTATTTCTCAACAACAAAACGTGTTGCACCCGGAAATGCCCTCTCTTTCGTTGTCGCATACCGCTTCTGGCCATAACCACGGATTTGTTTGGATGGCCCCGTTTCATAGTCCCATCTCAGTGCATCGGCTGCCCGGGGGGGGGGGGGGGGGGGGAAGGGGCACGGGGCGCCTCCATTACTGTTTTCCGATGCAAAAATCACGAGAACAGCGCAGCCTCCGACCCCCCCCCCCCCCCCGTCTCCATTCGTCTCTGCTCGTGAGGTTGAAGATCTATAATTTAGGCATAGCAGTAGTTGTTTACCCCGATATTACTGTATGTAATCCCGAACTTTGGTGACCAGGTAAATAGCTTTTGTTTGAAATTTGTAAATAGCTTTTATTTGTAAATAGCTCAGACGCTAGCATGGACCGCGACACGAAGAGTCCAAAAGTGGTTCATTAGTAACAAGACTCGCATATAGGCGGGCGAACATGTACGTGAAGCAGCTGAAAGAACTGTTTAAGGCAGACCAATATTGGTAGCTCATTGATGCGCTAGGTACTGTGCCCATTAGCGGTTGTAGGGTTTGCTGGTCAGTTCACAGTGCATAAATTGGCGTCAATGGGGCTGGGACTCGCTCGTGCAAACTTGCCCTCCCCCCTGTCGCAAACCCTGGCTACGCCCCTGACACTCACTCCCTTCGCCCGCATAGCATAAATGGCTGTGCAACTTGTGTGGTAGTCGGGCCCCACTTTGCAAACAAGATTATGGTTGGAAAGTCTCGTTTGAATCTCGTATTGTAGTCTACAAACCGCACAAAGCGGCTTAGATTGTTCATGCATTGGACTGCGAATCGGGTCGAAACATTTCTGCATAAAACAGACCATAATTTTCTTTTTAAGCACACGCATACCCACGTCGGCGCGCCGGCGATGTCCAGTTGCTTAGAAGGAGCTACACTTGGTCGAAGGCATGGTTTAACATTGGGTGTGGGACTGGTCCTAACCAGATGGCCAGGATCAGTCATGATCTCGAAAATGATCAAATCAGATTACCGCATTCTCCACATTTATAGTTCAAGAGCAACAGTGTACTCATGTTTTCAGGGCAGTTGGATCGTTTTTTTATGTAAAAAAAACGAAGTACCTTCATTGTGCCGTTTAACACTTTTGCAAGAGGCTGCCTCGGAGGAGCAAATGGGCATGTTGCTGCCAAAAGAACGCCTTTGATGCTCACTCTGGGGCTTAGGTCGATGTAATTTGTTGATTCAAGTGTTGTGTGGCATAACAAAATATTTCAGAGATGTATGGCTTCGTCTAACACTCCGTTCCTGGACCACATTGAGCGACTTCTTAGAAATTGCCTTCGCTGAAACTATGACCTGACTTTCACCTGCCATAGGTCAATGTCAGGCGATTTGCTATTCAATTGTCTACAGTTACGCAAAATTTGTCGCGGCTACGCCGCGCCGTTGGGAAACCATTCCGAAAAAACCTTGGGGGAGGGGGGTCAATTTGACACCCCCACCCGACCGCGTGTTAAGAATGAATGCATACAACTTGCGTGATGTTACAAATCACATCACTCAAAGTTAAACCAGCACGCGGCCTAGTCGCTGAGGAGGAAGCTTCCACTTTAGTTCAGCTTTCAGCCTTGCTTTCCATAGGCATTGACAGCTGTTAGTTTTGATATTGTTGTTGCACAGTTGGCATCAGGATAAAAAAGTATTCGCAAGATGATACGTGCGTACATAGGATGCTGTCCAGAGATTTCACTGCTGAGTAGTTCTGTTAGCTGTCTCGTGATTTGGCTCAATCTGTATCTGCCCAACAGGCTCGATATTAATGTTGTGCTTCAGGTTTTACCGACCTCAAGGCTTCAAAAATGTATTTCCGATTGTCATCCAGACAGCAATCAGCAATGTATCATTTCCCGGCAACGGCATGATCATAACATGCATCGCACCACACCAAGAGGTGCAACGTGTCTTTAATATTCAAATCGTATGAGTTTTTCAACCGGTAAAAACAGTTGAAATGTCAACGGTTGGACCAGCTCGACCTTGCATGACCTCATGTTTGAAGAGATACGGGAGTGACGGTATTGTAATTAAGAGAGATAAAACTAGAACTGGAATGAGAGACCCGCTGTGGAGGAGGGCAGTTTCCTACAAAAAAGGCTTTTCATCACTTATATCTAAAACATCACGAAGATCTCCTACAGAAATGGCCATAGATCATGAGCAGGTGAGGTCAGAAACTTCAACCTTCAGAACGTGTCTAGAAATGGCATCAAATGAGATACCGAAAATATCAGCAGGGGCTCATGCCCATTCCGAAGGTATTCCAGCACAATCTAGCCAAGCAGCTATCTGAGTTACCCTCAGGGCGACGGTTATCCCTCGCCCTGATAATGAGTTGATGTACTCCCCTTGGCAGATCGTGTAACTGTGCCCGATTTTTCAGTAGACTGTGGCACCCTTTGCACGTGTTTTTTAAGCCTAGCTCTAGCTCCACTACACATGACGTCCTACTTCATTTAGTACCCGTGCCGTCCCGTGACATGCTACCCTTGGTTTCGCGCAATGCCTGCCGGTAGCGAGATTTCGTGCTGTCAAATACCGAGAAGGGTGGCGTGGTCGGGCGGCTGTGAGACCCCAGCAGGGGGGAGACCCCGTGGACCGGCCGGCCGGGCGTCGGCGCGGCGCCACATGCCCCCCCCCCCCCCCTACCGAAGTGCGCTGGTAACAGAACCGCTACACAACGCATTTTTCCGACCTGCCCACAGGGTTCATGAGGCATGATTTTTGAAGAGCTGTAGATCAAATTTTATGTCTGATTATGTAGTTAGTAGCATGCCGGGTTCATATCTGAAAGGCCGCGCGTGGCGCAATTTTGGACGCAGGTCACGATGGTAGCCCGAGCCTGACTGCAATTTTCGACGCGGCTCACAGTGCAGTGTAGCGACATTTTGGCCAACAACCAAAGCGTACTTTCGGTGTAATGCAGCAATCCATTCCTTGACTGCCTCTTGCGAGAGCTCTGGACGCAACACGCACTTAAGCTCTGCGTGTATCTCTATTGACGCATCTGTGCCTCGCAAACTCTAAATAAACAAAAAATAATGCACTTTTCAAAGCCTTCTTCTTCCGTACAGGAACTGTGATTTTGACGCAGCTAAGGACTACGACGCATTTGCGTATAACATACGCCAACCGAATGAAATATCGCAGAGGACACAGATCTAAACATCTTGTGGAAAATCAGAACTTATGCGAGAGTGCTCCGCGCTAATTTATTTATAAAGATAATGGTGTTAGGCTTGAAACATAAAGATTTTGGTATGGTTCATTTGCAAACTTTTTGTCTTTCTGTGGAATGCACATTCCACAAAAAACACCCGTCGTTCCTGTGTTGTTTTCATCAAGGAAGCTGTGTAGATGTTGTAACGTTAGATTTGTCGTTTTCCGTTACCTTGCAGATGTTTCATATCAGAACACCTTATGATGCCCTCAATAGTCCGTTTCAAGCATTTCTGTCCCAAAGACTTGATAGTCTGCCCAAAATTGGAAGTTCTGTGATGCCTCTGCCCCAATGATGTCTCGTAAAAGTCTGTCGCCTTAGTTTGCAGACCAGGCCGAGCAGCGCGTAAAGACGAGAAGACCCTAAGGCGAGGGTGTAGTATGCCTATTTAATTGGATGGGAGCTCCCGCCCTCCCCTAATACTAGACTCTAGCTCGCTCCTTCCCCCCTCCACACCCTGAGCTTTTGGCAAGAAAGTTTACGAAATTCAAGGGGAAATTTATTTGTTCATATAACTTTGATGTACGTATACCCTACAACCCTACACTTTGCGACAGGAGCATACATTTAAAGGGAATGTTCCACACTTGAAGTAACTGAAACGAGGTTTGAGCAGTAATAACAGATTTATTGAAAGCCTTTTAAGTACCTCAGAACTTAAAGTTAAAGTAGCCGCTCCTGCGGATCAACCTCGTATCATTTCCTGCTCACGACTTTGCCAGTAATGCGTCTGATTTGATTCTTTCCAGCGTGTGTGTTGTGTACGTCGTTAACACTGCACAAATCCTCAGTTGCATCGTTCAGCGGTGACCTTAGTATAAACTAATTTGGACATGGTATTTTTCTTAAATTATACTGAAAGGTAGTACAAACTAGCATAAATGCTACCGAATCATTAAGTATTTATTCATTCTGTGAATAATTTTAGCGAAGAAGAAATAGGCGGGACAGCATCTCCCGCGCATTTATTTCAAACAATATATATATATATCTGTGTATATATATATATATATATATATATATATATATATATATATATATATATATAATAAGAGCAAATTATCGTTCATTGTGGGGTGAATAGATCGCGTAGTGGATCTGTTCGTGCGATTTCTGACATAATCCCATGAAATACGTCTTTTGATATATGTGTTTGAGTTAACACGCGCCCGGGTGGCCGACAAGATACCCTTCGCTCGGGTGGGGGGTCAATTTACCCCCTCCCCCCTACCGAGATCTCGGGAACCAAGAAAGCTGGATACACCAAACTTACAGGGTGTATTGGCCTGTACGTTAACCCCCTTACGTTAAAATTTGAGGTTCCTAGCTCATGACCTTCGGGCCAAGTAGGGTCAAACAAGGTCAAACTCCAGGTTGGTCTCCAAAGTAACCCCAGAACCTAGATAACTGTTTCTGAGCTTTTCTGTAATTGGAGCCAATTTTTTTGTGGTCAGGCATTCTTATCAAGTTGCCGTAATAGCCTCTCTTTGCCTATTACAGGAACTGTGACCCCTTGTTAGCTTGACTTTTATCCTGATGAGTAAGGTGGCCCAAATACACTGAGGGAACAGGAGTTTGCTCACGGTAATATTTTTCAAACGTTTTAATGGGATCGACGTCGGGAAATGAGTGAGTGAGTGTGAGAGTGAGTTTAACATTCATTTTAAGCAGTGCTTGGTGGTCGAGTTCTAGCTTTACCAGCTGATCATGACAGATGAAGTCAACAGTAGAATTTTGCTGCAAAGCTTAACATGCAAAAAGGCTTATTATAGGCCATCCTGCGCTCTAATGTTTCAGCGTGGCTGCGATCATTCAGCATGGCTGCTACTGGCTGCCATCCAGCAAATGCCATATGCCATAATATAATATATAAATGCCATACATCCATTCAGGAGTAAACAGCAAATGCGTGAGGGACTTGAGCACATCCTGTCGTGGGTGGTTATTGGATGGCGGCTGCTCCAACAAATTACATTATCAGGGCTCGGATGGTTTTATGAATTTGGTTTACATGGTCAGTGTAATGTGACTCGCATAGTAAATGGTTGGCTTATGGCTAAGAAAACTCAATGGGTCCATGATGGCTTTATTACAGTGTGTAGCACATTGACATGTCTGCGGCAGATTTTCTAGCTTAAGCCATCGCTTCTAGGCATATTCAAGCAGCATGGAGGAACCAATAGTTCCAAGCAACCAACAGTGAGAAAGGTAAGTTTCCATACACCTGTATACTATATGTTGTTGCTTGTACTAAAGTTATGGTGTACTTACAGGTCACTGGTGCAACAAGTTATTCATCTGCACATCTATCTGCCAGCCAATAAAGAGGCTGCTGCTTCTATTGCCCGGATGTGGATGAAGACTGGGTTGCCTGGTGTGAACTGGGCATTGGATGGAACCCATATCGTGATATCTGTACTTGATGAGTACCAGACTCATGACACCAAACAAAAAGTTCGCAAAGCTATGTTCTGCAGTCATTGGTCGACGTCAAGGGCAGGTATGTGGTAATGCTCCCGCTGCACTTTCCAAATGCCCTATTAAGCTGCCCCCACCCCCCCCCCCCCATAAACTTCTTTTGCCCCAACAAAAGTTGCAGAATGGTTGGTAATGGAGCGCTGTCCTCATGCATACAAATTGCAGAAACAAATATTTTGTGTGATGAATATCTTACCACTATGTAGAAAAATCAGAGCTACATCCATCTAGAGCTACATCAATCTAGATAAGACCAAATTATCGTTCATTGTGGAGTGGATAGATCGCGTAGTGGACCTGTTCGCGCAATTTCTGGCGTAATCCCATGAGATACGTCTTTTGATACCTGTGTTTGAGTTAACACGCGCCCGGGTGGCCGACTAGATACCCTTCGCTCGGGTGGGGGGTCAATTTACCCGCTCCCCCGACCGAGATCATGGGAACCAAAAAAGCTGGATACACCAAATTCACAGGGTGTTTTGACCTGTTAATCAAAAAACAAAAATCTAGAGCTACACTCATCCTATTTACATTTACTACTGCAAACAGCTCTTCTGATTTCGTAAAAGAGTCTTCTTGTGTCTGTTGTGTTTGCATAAGGTCACATACAGGATGTGGTAGAGGAGGTACAACCGGAAAAAATCACACACGTTCTCACGTTCTCAATCTTCTCAGTTTAACACACGTCTGGATGGCCGGCTGGATACCTTTCGCTCCGGTGGTGGGGGGGGGGGGGGGGCAATTTGACCCCTCCGCTGAGATTTTGGGAACTAAGAGAGCTAGAGACACCAAATTCACAGAGTACGTTAATCTTTATGCGAACTCTCTGGGGTCAAAGTTTGAGGTTCCTAGGACAAGACATTCGGGTCTGATAAGGTCAAACAAGGTCAAATTCCAGATTGGCCTCCAAAGGGCCCCTAGAACCTAGGCAATTGCTCTCAGCAAAATGTCCCACGCTCAGTTACGGTCAGTGTCCTTGTTTGACCTTTTTAACGGTCATAGTGACTAAAATGATATAAGAATGCTTTGAGTTTTGCATTTGAATAAGCGATAAAGATTACGCTAGGCAGTATGTCCCAAAAAACAAAATGTTGACCCGGGTCACTCTAGTTCAGTGACCTATTCTGACCTATAAAAGTCCATGGAAGGTTATAATACGGCTCCTACTGTCAATATATTCGAAATAAGTACCAAAAATCTGCCTATACAGCAAGCCCGAAAGAAATAAAACAGGTTGGTTTTGACCTTAGTCTGACCTTCATACATGACCCTGGGTCAATTTTATTTGTTTATTCAATTGCTTTGTCACCTAAGAAAGTATTCTAGAGATGTGTGGCTTCGTCTAAAACTCCGTAGTTTGATCGTATTGAACGATTCCCTGGAAATTGACTTCGTTGAAACCATGGCCTGAATTTGACCTGCCATAGGTCAGCGACCTTACAAGGTACATCTACATTTTGGATTCCAGACGAGTTGAAACCATGGCCTGACTTTGACCTGCCATAGGTCAGCGACCTTGCAATGTGCATCTACACTTTTGATTCCAGACGATCCGCTATTCAATTATCGACAGCTATGCAAAGTTTGGTGCGACCTCGCTGCGCCGTTCGAAAACATTCTGGGAAAACCTTCGGGGGAACGGGCAATTCCCCCGAAGGTTTTCCTGAGCGCGTGTTAGTGTTAGTGTGTGAAATGTTAAGTGGTCAATATTTGCCACATGCAAAACATGCTATGAATTTGGATTGATAAATATGTTTCCCCGCGAGTTTCTATGTGCGTACATCCAGTGTTTGTATGTTTTGGGACTTCTGGAAGTTGGACTTGATGTCAGAATGCAACATGGTTGTGGTGATGTATTTATTGCGCTAGCTGTGCCTTCCAGCCGTGTTCACGTGCACCGGCACATATCTGATGATACGGTTATAATTTGTGCATCTTTTCCAGATTTGCGGGCATCACATGCCAAGACCCAGGATGCGACCATGCCGCGGCCGTCCTTCGTTTGTCTGACCTGTAGACTGATGTGCGAGATGGAAAGCCCCCTCAGGTAACTGCATGTTTGGATTGCATAAACACCCAAGACGAATTTAGCAGCATCTACCCCAAACCTAGCTGTTTGTGCCGCTTGCGGTAAAAAACCCTCGGCGATATTTTTTCTAAATTCCTTGGGTCGCAATCATGCTTGCCTGTTGCCATAAACGCTAGAATGGCAGGCTGAAATGAAGCAATGAATAGCAAGATGTTTTGTACGAGGGCAGAATTATTCATGTCAAACCGTTTTGTATGATCTCTCAAGTGTGGTATAAAGCACGTAGCATTACACGCCCGGTCATCTCCATTTGGCCTTACATTGTTTCGCATGTTGGAAAGCCACCCCCGTGTTGTCGTCCCGCTCATCCCATGCCGTGAAACTGTTTTGAATGATGTTCTCTGTGCATGGGAAACATGGCATCGTTTGATCAGCATTATGTTGTGGTGCATTGGGTAAGAGAAAAGGGGAGTGTTTTTAAGCCTCCGTGCTCACTCTGATTGTCATTTCGACCTGATTTGCCAAATAAACAGGGAAACGATGGGTGCGCCACCGGCTTTTGGAAAGCGTCATGCTTTGTGGATGTATGTCTGCGGTGACGTGTCCGGCTCGCCGCGAACGGCGCTGGCAATTCGCGCGCCACTTGCCGGATGATGGAAGAACAGGACAGGGTCGGCGAGGGTGTCAAGAGCCGAGGAAAGGAGGGCGCTATGGCCTCCGTCGATGCCGGCAGAGGACGCTGCCGTTCTGTCCAGAGAAGCTGGCAGATCAGGGGGCGATTGGGATGCGTCGGCGATCCAGTTTCAGTAGTCTCCCAGTTCCATCGGCACTCGTCTCCCGGTGGACGACGCGGTTGGCCACCAGTGCCAGTGGTCTCGGATCCTGCCCTGTATGCGTTTGGAGGACTGCTTTGACCCGTTGACGCGCGGACTCATTGCGTTCACCGGCGACGGCTGTGTTGCGCGCTAGCACCGGTGCGCACTGATGACGGCGACTTCAGTTGACTTGGTGTTTCCGGCGTGTTGGGGCGTGTTGCGCGGCGAAGTTGTTGCCACCTTTCGCGGTTGCAAAAGTTGTATCTGTGGCTAGGACCGGCCGCCTGGCCAGGGGCTGGACCGCCCCGAGCCTGGCCCGGACCGGCCGCCTGGTCTGGGACTAGACCGCCTCGAGCCTGGCCTGGACCGGCCGACTGGCCTGGTGCTGAGCCAACACATGCCTGGCCTGGACCGGCCGCCTGGCTGGGGGTGAACCATCTGGAGCCTGGCCTGGGGCTAGACCACCTCCAACTAAACTTGTGCCTGGTTCCCAAGATTTCTTCCTGGGAACCGCTTCTTGATTCCTGGTTCCGGAACCAGGAAGAACCCGGGAACTAGTCTGGCAATAAGTCCAAAGATCCAGCAAGAACCAAGATCCAGCTTGACAATGAGTGGAAAGATCCCGGAAGGACCAGGATCCAGCCTGATACCAAACTGAAAGAACCAGCAAGAACCAAGATTAAGCCTGGCATTATGTTGAGGAACCCAACAAGAACCAAGACCCAGCCTGGAATATGCATGGTGATCCAGCAAGAGCCAAGATCCAGCTCAGGCTTTAGATGGGGATTTAATTTCAGCAAGATCCATTCTAGGATTATGTTCAGGAACCAGCATGAACCAGAACCTTACCAGGAGTTCTTCACAGCAGTTGCTACTCCTACTCCCCACTTTTTCAGGTCGAGCAATGTGTGCTGTTCTTAATGTAAATCAATAAGATTAAGTCCATGAACATTGCTGGTTATCTGCTCAGGCTGTTCCTCATATACCATAAAACAAACTTGCTGTTCTTTAATGCTACAAATTCAAAAGAACAAAATCAACAACCTGTCACAACACAGGTATGGTGCAGACCTGCTAGGTCTGCAACTGGGCTGTGAGCTGCCTACTGTTATCCTGAAAGGAAAGGCCCGCTCTTCCGTGTGTGTATGACAGAAACAATGAATATATATATATATATATATATATATGTTCGATTAAAAATAACTGCTGACTCAGCATTGACGAGCAATTTGATGCGTCGTTCTAGCTTCCGGGCCTTTCATTTGGCATCATCGCTTAGATTAAAGATGGTTCGCACAAAATTACTCATATATTCATCGCTCCTTTTATTCTAACGTTTCGAGATCCTACCTCATCGTCGGAGAAGACTTAATGGCACAAGAAATAAGTTTTGAGTTTTAAAGGATGAAAAATTGTGCATTACTGCTGGAAAACATATTTTGGTAAGGGAACATAAGTGAAGCATAACTAATTGAAATAAGACAGAATCCTATTTTCATTTTCATACATGTCAGAAACACTCATAATGGGAACGCTACAAAGACACAAGGGGAACACTATTGCCACAATCACATCAGAAGTGCCCACCGCCCACCACCTATTACTTCAAGAGTTGTGCAACAATTTGTCTGTCTGTTTATGGCCGGAGAGAGTTCGTTAATGAATATGCTGTCGCAAATATGAAGGCATCTTTTGTCACTGCACGTCCGTAAAATGTCATGCTTTTGCTGTCTGTTAGTTGTTGTTGTGTCAATGTGATGTCGTGTTCGTGTCGCATGTGGTCCAGAGGCACCCCGTAACGTAAGTGCATTGTCAGGCGTCGTGAGAGTGTCGTGGCCACACCAATGTAGTGTATGGAACGAAGTTTGCAGCCTTCGATGTTGCATTGGAATTGATACACTAAATTGGTGCATTTTAGTTTGTCGGGTTTGTCTGGACTGTTTCTCATAAGAAAGTTAGATGTTTTATTATTACGATAATAAATGGCGATGTCTATTTTGTGGTCGTTTTTGCCTTTAACATGTCAAAAAATAATTTCCAGTAAAGCTTTTTCTTCTCTTTTGTGGGCAGATGTCATTTGATTTTGATAATGCAGTTTGACGGTCGGTTGGATGTCTTGCCTTAGTTTGCCGTCAAAGTGTATTGTCATATGTCGTGTCTCGTTTTCAACGTCAAAATTTGAAAAACCGTTGTCCACCAAGATCTGTCTTATTCTTATAAATTCCCAATGTAGTCCTGTCCAATCAGAGCAGTGCTTAAATGCTCGTCTAATGAAGGACCTTATTACGCTAATTTTGTAGCGTCGAGGACACTCACTGTCAGCATTTAAGCACCGTCCGTTGTTAGTCTGTTTTTCGGTAAACAGTCGTTTCGAATTGTTGTCCTTGTCCATCGACAGCCACGTCAAGAAAGAGTATTACGTTTTGCTATAGAATTACAAAACCTCTTAATGGTGTTCTGTCCCCGTGTCTTCTCATGTCTTACAGCTTGTCATTAACGGATGAGTTTATTGATATAGTGCGATCTCGTCAACCTAAGGGCCTACTAGCCTCTCTAGGTGTTGAAAATTTATTTACAAACGTGGCCATTGAAAGAACCGTATCCACCATCCTTGACCGCGTCTACAATCATGCTGAAATTTCCCCTCTCAAAACATCAAAGCGCCTTCTTGAACAGTTATTAAAATCCTGTACGTTGAATGTTCCTTTCCGCGGGCCTGATGGCTGAATGTATTGCCAAATTGAGGGTGTTGCGATGGGCTCACCTCTAGGACCTCTATTCGCTAATTTCTTTATGGGACACGTAGAAGCCGACATACTGCAAAATGAAGACATAAGACCGGACATTTACTGCCCCTACGTAGACGACATCTTTGTGGAAGTTAGGGACATTGACCAACTAGGACGTCTCAAAAACACCTTTGAAGAACGGTCTGGCTTAAAATTCACAACAGAGCTAAGTGTGCAAGACGTAATACCCTTTCTTGACGTGGCTGTCGATGGACAAGGACAACAATTCAAAACGATTGTATACCGAAAACTGACTAACAACGGGCGGTGCTTAAATGCTGACAGTGAGTGTCCTCGACGCTACAAAATTAGCGCAATAAGGTCCTTCATTAGACGAGCATTTAAGCACTGCTCTGATTGGACAGGACTACATTGGGAATTTATAAGAATAAGACAGATCTTGGCCGACAACGGTTTTTCAAATTCTGACGTTGAAAACAGTGTCCTAGAATTGTCGAATCTGGATGTAAAGCAACACACTATGAGGAGGAATTTTTCACTCCTTTTCCCCATATTTCATGTGAAATTTTCGCTCCTGCCTGACATTGTCTAATCGCACATGCCAAACCCCTATTTCTCTTTTTGAGGTTTTCAGGTGTCATCCAAAGCCAAGCTCACTTGAAACCACCAAGCACAAGCGAGGCTCCGCAGAACCTGGACACATATGGCTATGTCCTACCTCACCTACATCTGAATCCTGTCTATGTATCCACAGAGCAAGGGCGCCAGGCACCTCCAAGCTAAGAACCCCAGCGACCCCAGCCGCTTGCACACATTAAGTTTGGTTTGTCTACAAAATGCATCACAATCTGCAGCTGTGCGCCAAATGGAAGGTTTTCATACATCCCCTACTTTCTTGGTCTCACCACCACACTACGAAAGCAGAGGCTGGTGCAAACACCAGCAAGGCCTGGTAGATAATTTTCCTCCACTTGCTTCTTTTTTCCCGAGAAATCTTGACTACTAAATTATATCGCCCACGAAACGGAGGAGAGAAAAGTGGAAGAAATGTCTTTTAATTTAAGCTTGCAAGATGAATATCACCATTTGAGCACTTCTATTAACATATTTTAAGTCAAATCAGCCGATTACCAAATTTTGCGAGAAAAGTACCAGCCTTCATATTTATCTAGCTACTTTTGTTTTTCTTGGTATCATACCAGTGTGATACGACTTTATTCTTCTTTCCTTTTCAATTGCCTTTAGAGGTACCATCTGGTGCTTAAAATGTTGAACAATCTCTCTGAAAGAAGCTCCAACTGCAAGCTTGTACGTATTGCATACATAAATTGGATAAATTCGCCAGCCGCCCAAACATGTTTGATATGCACCCAAGCGTGAACAATTCACAGGGAATGAGGGAGACAATTTGAAGCACGGAACTTGTTTTTAACGACATTTTTGCCCTCTTAAACCTTCGGCCAACCATTTTCTTGGTTCATGGCAGTTCTCAATAAGGATAAATCCAAGCTTTTCGAGTTTCTGATTTATCATGCTACCTGGCAAGGCTTAAAATAGCATTGCATAATGTCCTCTCCATATGGCAGCATTAGGATATGCTGCCATATCCAGCTCTGGGACGGACCTGACGCAGCTAATACAGAAGTGTTTGATGGCGAAATTCGACCCTGTGGAGATGTTTACTATGCGCAGCTCTTATTTGTTTCGCATTCTAATCTCGAAGGTTGTTGGGCATGATTGATAGTTATATTTACGGGGTGAGTGGGATGACTCCGTCTGCCAG
This sequence comes from Pollicipes pollicipes, assembly GCF_011947565.3. Lineage (NCBI taxonomy): Eukaryota > Metazoa > Arthropoda > Thecostraca > Pollicipedomorpha > Pollicipedidae > Pollicipes > Pollicipes pollicipes. Next base: position 8,799,374 of record NW_023596225.1, on the reverse strand, counting down.
CAGACCATGCAAAAGGTACTGAATTTTTGTTTATGGGGGAGGAGGAAGAAGCCGGTAAGTCTCCTGTGGACCAAGTAATTGCTTACCTTACCTGCTTTCAACACATGGTTGGTAACGAGAGTTAGCCATTTTCTGTTTTAATGCATCGAGTTTTGCCATAAGACAAATTATGATGCCACAAGGCATGCAATTGGCTTATTTTGTTACACATTCTTGGTTATTTGCCCCAAATTTCTTAAAGTGGTCCCTCATGGCTGCTTTAACCAGATGTTTTCTATAGTTGTCATGGTTTGCTGACCGGCAAATGACTGAACTTTATATATGCACTATATTTGTAACACAGGAATTCTCTAAGCTGCATGTCACTTATAATATGAGTTAAATGCTGCTATGTGACAGATGGCCAGACCATCCCATTTAAAATGTGAAGCCAACATCTCAAATGCTGTCATGAAATATGAATGAACAATCCCAAATGGATGCATTTGCTGCAGCTGAAAAGGCAAGCAGCAATACTGGCATGGTCATCTAAAAGTTATGTTATTTTTGGAGAAGAGAGATTGTGGAGCACACCTATTATTGCTCGTGACACAGGCTAACCATGACAATCAAAATAAGTTGTTCAAAGTGATTTAAAGTGTTTTAATTTGCATGTTGTCAACTTTGTCCGATGTCAACAAGCATGCAAAAATGAACTGAATACAAATGCAAGTTGAAACCAGCCAAAAAATAGCATTAAATATCTTTTTTTATCACAAGTGCTGCTGTCAACAGACAGGTGAGTTGAGATGATGTTCATCATATGGGCTACTCTAAGTTAGGTTAAGTTGGTCAAGTGCATGGCAAGTGACAATAGGAATTGTGCAAGAATCATTAACACACAACTGCTGCTGTGATACAAACAGGTTATACAGGATGAGATGATGTAAGGCCTGTAGGTTAGGCATAGGCTAATTTCATGGAAATAAGCATTGGTATTTTGTAAGAAACGGTGACAAGATGTTTGTTTTCCCTAACCCCACCTTAACAGAAGCCAGAAATATGTCTATTGTGTTTGACTTGGTGCTGGGCCAATGTGTAGGAGTCCAATATTATTTTGTTTCAGTGTTTTATGGTTGTTGAGTTTTCTGTTGTTATAGTATTGTTGTATTTGCTTTGCTTTGCTCTGTGTTGTTTTAAAAGTGCTGAGGAAGAGAATTGAAAAGTGCAGCATCAAATTATTGGTGTTAATAATTTGTTATACTCATAATGCTGTCATGAAATTACTATGCTTTAACACGCGCGGCGCGTGTCAAAAAATATGTTACATTACTTTTACCAGTTCATGCCACACCACTCCCCGCTGCGCCAAAAGCACGTAGCTCAAGACATGGCTAAATTACTGCCAACACTCATCACGTCTTGTCTTGGTGCTGCGAGCATACATACCTTGCGCGGGCACGATTATATATACTGCCCAACAATATTGCCATCAGCAGCTGCGAACACCACTGTGCGTGTTGCGCTGCACCAAAAGCTGCAAACACGATTATGCGTGTTGCGCTGCACCACAAGCTGCAAACACGATTATGCGTGTTGCGCTGAGCTGCAAACACGATTATGCGTGTTGCGGTGCACCAAAAGCTGCAAACGCGATTATGCGTGTTGCGCTTACCAAAAGCTGCAAACACGATTATGCGTATTGCGCTGCACCAAAAGCTGCAAACACGATTATGCGTGTTGCGCTGCACCACAAGCTGCAAACACGATTATGCGTGTTGCGCTGCACCAAAAGCTGCAAACACGATTATGCGTGATGCGCTGCACCAAAAGCTGCAAACACGATTATGCGTGTTGCGTTTACCAAATGCTGCAAACACGATTATGCGTGTTGCGCTTCACCAAAAGCTGCAAACACGATTATGCGTGTTGCGCTTCACCAAAAGCTGCAAACACGATTATGCGTGTTGCACTGCACCAAAAGCTGCAAACACGATTATGCGTGTTGCGCTTCACCAAAGGCTGCAACCACGATCATGCGTGTTGCGCTGCACCAAAAGCTGCAAACACGATTATGCGTGTTGCGCTTCACCGACGGCTGCAAACACGATTTTGCGTGTTGCGCTGCACCAAAAGCTACAAACACGATTATGCGTGTTGCGCTGCACCAAACGCTGCAAACACGGTTATGCGTGTTGCGTTGCTTGGTAACCACAATGCATGTATTATCATGCATGATGCCATGTCATGTACAGCTGCACTGAGTGCGCAGAGCTGCATGATCATGATGACAATGACTGCAATTCTTCTGCAATGCCACGAACGCATCCTCCGGTATATCCAAATATATGCGTCAACAGATAGCAACCTAAGGGCTGTTCCAATGTCAGTCAGCTGAACCACCTTGTCATTGCATTTGTAAAACTGTTGACCCTTCCTGATCAGGCATTGATAGTGACCAGAGGTGCGCGACATTCCCTGGTGTAATATTGCACCAGTCAGTTTGTCTGATGCAGTTCCGTTGGGTGTGCGTAGACCATCTAGTTAACATTTGAAAGCATTTCGTCGCCGTCGCCCATAATCCAGGCGCTGAATATTTAGCACAATAACTTCCGATTCACGACAAAACGCAACCGTGTGGAATCCTGCCAGTTTTTCACATTGTGCTCTTCCGCAATTATACTCATCAACTGCTTGTTCAGAGCAACATAGGCTTAGACATGAGTCTACAGCAGTCTCATCATCACAATACAGTGGTATGATTGATTGTACGATGCCAATGATTTTCCTTCCTTTCCGAGTAATGAAAGCAGTGGCTGCACCGGACTGTGGTAGTGGTATCAATATGCAAGCTGTCCGTGTTTACGCCTCCGTCAGACAATACGCGCAAGATGCATGTCAGTGCCTCTGAGGCGTCCTGCTGTTGTTCGTTGTTGAAAAGGCTGTGCCTCTCAGCGAGCTTCTCTTTTATTTGTCGCGGATCATAATAGCTCTCGCAGGTGTAACATGCTTGTAGCATGGTGATGACGGAAGAAGCAAAGCTGTCGTGGCAATGACTCGCTCTGATATCGAGCAGAGGGAGTATCTGTATAACCACGATCAGGTAACAATCGTTGCACTTATTTATCATTCCTTGAGGACGTCGCACCTCACGGAAGAGAGCGGCCCCGGAAGGTGCCGCTAGTTGTTCATCGCCGGCGGGATTGACGCATGTGGTATCAAAAACCCCAGTTGCAACGCTCGTACCACTCTTCACCGATAGCGCATCGGCTTTATCGCTGGTTATTTGTACTTGTACCTGATCCTCCTCAGCCCACTGTTCCGAGACCCTTTCATGGTCAACGTCCATTAGCACGCCGGGATCGTCAACACACTGGGCTTGAGAGGGAGGCGCACGACGTTCGGGCGAAGAAGTGCCATAGGCAGATGGACTGACGTCCCGCTGCCTTTTGAAATAGCTCAGAATGGACCCTTGTTTCTTGTTGACTGCACGACGCGCCTGGGCAACGGCGGCAATGTCAGATGTACCAGCATCATAAACAACAGAAGACTGGTTGCATCCAAATGTATCAGCCATGGACAGCTGTTCCGTTGTTTGAACAGACGGAGAGTGAGCTGGAGTGCCATCGTCGGGCAACAATTCGGATGAATGCACATCTCCCTCGGTGTATGCTCCACAACTCACAGGGGTAGTGGCACTTTGTCCTTGCTTCCACAGATCTGACGTCATGAACTTAACGTTGGACGGTAGCTTTTTACGAAGATAAGCTGGACTGCTCTTGACATGCTTTTTGAACATGCCGTGATGTGACTTCGACCACTCCCTTTTTACAGCATCCATGGGTAGGTCATGCGGCTGTATTCCAAGCTCACGGATAAAAACTTCTTTTGCGCACCTATCCTTCTCAACTGGCTTCAGTTCGTTGAATTTACCACCGAACCTGTCAGCAGCGAGATCCTTTATAAGTTTACCCGTCCGCTCGGTATCCGACTGGGATCGACACATCAGCATTGCTATCTCAACCAGTTCAATTACATCGGGTATGCTCACGTGAAGATCACTTGAAGGTCTCAAAAATCGCACAACACTGACGCCACGTCAAGTATTTTGACGCCGCTTGATTGTGCGTACCACTCCGTCCTCAACTGAATGTGTTCAGCGACCCGCATTTTAAAAATAATGAACTGGTCTTCAACGCACACGCAGTTGCGGTCGCGCCAACAAGACTTTGCATGATGTCCGGGAAAACGGATGTGACTCTGAGAACAGAAATACTGGACCAGCCCACAAAGTCGTTCATTTCTAAACCGCCTCAGGGCTGATACGTCATGACATGGATATGCCGCGACGTCAAATGCATCTGCCATGGCATTTTCCACTTCAGTCACGTCCAAATACTCGCCGCATTTCGCAAACAGAGCTTTCGCAAGCTGCATTTGCCTATCCTTGGCTCGAACAAGAGCTTCTTCCAGATTGGAGCGATCGCTGCCGCCAGCTCGAGTTCCACGTTTATGAGATCGGGCCAATGCACTGACTTGCTCAAACCGAAACCCGTTGAAGCTGCCTGCACAGAATTCCCGTCCATGCCTCCGCAACAGGGGGTTCGATTCTTTATCATCACATGCCTCTTGCAGACTGCGACGGCATTCACGAACAGCTTTACGGTCATCCCACAGTGAAAACGTTGCTTTCTGCTCACATTTGCTCACTTTTCTGGCGATCTCCAACAGGTAAGTCAACAGAAGCGCTGTGGGAATGAAATCGACGTCGCATAAAGCTTCCAGAGCTGTGAGCTTATCCGGGTCACTTTCACGCCGACCATCGTTTTCTATTGTCATGACAACCTGGCCGAACTGCTTTATTGTCGAGCTGATAGACAAGACCGTGTACTCAACAAACCTGGTTTCCACCGTTCTATGCACAGTTGTGAAGGACTCATCGATACGCCGTGCGAGGTGCATCAGTTTGGATGACCTGCTGATGGCTCCCACAATCTTGTCGATACTTGGTCCGAGGAATTCCGCCGCCCACGAAAATTCTGCTGATTTCAGCACAGAACCAAACCACGACTCCATTTTATGAGGTCTATCGATCAAGTGTAAGAAGGCCTGGTTATGGAACTTCTCTCTCCACAGAGCTGCTACGCCTCTTTGTAGTCCCGCGTAAACCGCCTCTTTGTCAGAGCTTATGGAAAAGCACAAAGTGCTTACCAGCTGCGGCGACAGGTCGAGAACTGACGCGGTAAGGGCGTCTGAAATATGCTCCGCAGATCTGAACATCCAACAGCAACAGCATCCACAGAACATCCAACAGCGTCCGATTCATGCGTTATACCTTCCCGCAAGTCATCCTCGGAAGCTCTGTTCCGAATCACATCAACCGATAGATTAGTCACCACCGGCCTCCCATCGACATCAATAAATCTCATGTTGATAATCTGGCGAGACGTTCTTTCAGCAGTGACTTTGTCAGCACTGATATGAAAATGTCGGTGCCGACCAGTGGAAGGATTCGTTGATTTCATATACCGACAAAGCATATCTTTGAACACAGCGAAGAACGTGTCGGTGCCAGCGGCAGCGGTCTTTCGGTGAATGTTCCAATCAATTTAGGAAAATACGTCTTTCGTAGTGATCATATTCGGGAACAATCTGTTCATTTCTGATTCGAAGGCGGTATATGAGTGACCCATGACAAGGTTGTGATAAACAACCATCAGCATGTCCCTGGTAAGACTGTCATCAAGACGATGTTTGTACTTGTACTCTAACACCAGCTGGCGCTGGATCTGGTCGCGATCCTGTAGAGCTTGGGTGCACGCTTTATGTATCAAACTATCGGCATGCTTTTTTACGAGATGTCCGCGCCTTGCCAGCGAAACACCTCCTTCCACCCAATGCAGCGCTTTACCACCCCCTTTCATTCCAATTGTGATATGCTTGTTCTGCATGCGTATGGCACAAAATGCTACTGACCGGGAACTGGTATTTCTCCGCAAAAGCCAAGGATATGTCTCCGTAACAGACGCTTCGCGGCCCCTTCCTGTCTCTGGGGAAACTTTATCTTGTATGTCATGCAACTGCTGTAGCATGTCGTCGCGCGAGATGTACTTGGTTTCAATACCTCTTATCTTTTCGGACAGATTTCGAAGCTCTAGAAGAATGTCCTTCATAATGGTACCATCCGTGCTGGTTTCAGCAGCACAGTCGTGTAGCGAATTGTGTCCTTGCCCTGCGTCCCCGGAAAGGGAGGGGTCAATATCATGTGGCATGGGTTCATTCTGTAATGGGTTTGGCTGACTTTCACCATCATGACCGCTAGGATCCTGGTCTCCCGCAGTATCACGCTGGGGGGGTTCATCATGACAAAGCGCATCACTGCTTTCGTAATGGTGGCGTTCCGAGCTATCCACTGGCGTCTCGGGTGACGATATGGCGATATCGCCCGTTTCCAAACAGTGGGCATCCGAGACAGTGATTGGTGTCACGGATGATGATGGAGTGCTATCAGCGTTGATAGAGGCAAGGCTTTCGCGGGTTTGCAACGCTAGCCTGCAAGGTTTTTTGCCAACCTTATTGGCTTTTTCTATAAGATAGCCGGCAACGCTTTTGGGGCTTTTTCGTTTAGCAGCGTTGAATTCCGATTCATGCTTTCGACGAATATGTCGGGGCAAGTTTTTCGATGACGCAATGACCATGTTACAAATGTAACAACTGACTGTGGCCGTAGTATGCGAGATTGTTACAAAACGAACCCTTTCGTATGATTTCCTGGGCCTTGAGATACGTGTTTTTGGTTTATCGCCACTCGTCTGCAAAAAGACACAGACAATTAAACAAGCGCTGGAACGCTCGCCTCGCCATGTGATGGAGATATGTGAAGAACGGTAACATCGTACCAGCGACGTGAGTGCGGTATTTGTACACATATTTAGTACTTTCTGCACGACATACAGGCCGGACCAACCCTCGGTCGCCGCAGATACCAAGCTAAGGCGTGGGCTCGTGACCCACAACCTCGTGACAGCTAGCCCCTTCCCCCAACGCCGAAGCCAAGAGGCTTACACTACATGTGAAACAACTTCGCGTTCATTCAGTTTAAATTTGCAGGAGTCCGGACAAAAGTTAACCTGGCATTTGCCACTCTCCTGAGGGAAGTTCTGGTTATGTGCGCCGGTTCCTGGGAAACCCGGCCCGAACTGGAGGGACCCTGCGGGTGAAGTGCCAAAGACACAGTGGCATGAGCATCAACATCGCAGGGTAAACTCTGTGTTTCATGTTTTGTGAGGCAGCTGGGGGGGGGGGGGGGGGGAGGGGAGGGGCTGTGATCACACCAACTGTTCTTGGCCAAAGGGTTGATATACCCTTGCCTTAAACAGAACAGAGGACCTACAAGTAATTTAAGAACAGCAGCCATTTGCTATTCCTGCAGCAACCACAACCATGTAAGCACAAGCAGTAAACTATCAGCTATTATGCATTACAAATGCATACACAAAATTTGGCACAAAACGGTTTGGATAACCATCACCAAAACATGACTAATCCAAGGTGTGTGGGCATGCTGTGAGCCATTGTGCTAGTGGAAATAAACTGAAACCTGATGGCTATACCGCAGCTGCTTTCACTTATATGTTCAAACCAGTCACACACCATTCCAATACGACTTGAATGAATGGTTACTTTATGCTGAGATTCACCCACAGATGCATCAAACTTACTGCTGGGTGAGATGAAGGATTTTTGACACCTTGTATGTACCTAAATGGCTTTTAGTTTATTATATATTCAATTAATCAAGCACCTCTCAGCTTATCAGTTTGCCGTGCTGCACAAGTTCAGCATCAATCTGACACCACAGCTTTTGTGACTCACATTGCTTGACATAAGAAACTCAATCAAGAAAAAAAACATTATGTCCACAAGAATCTGGCCAGGTAATGCAAAAGCATTGTTTATTCCATCACAGAACCATGCAAAGCAGCACAGCCGCATGGCACCCCAACATCCAGCACCCTTTAGCAATTTCACGGGACATGAAGGACCACAATTCCTGCACAGTCCCCAGCACTCCCTTGACACCTAGCAACGCTAGTGGGAAAACCACACCCCAAACACCATAAGCACGCGTTATGCATAAACCAAGCACTTGTGACATGCATAATACTTACAACCGATGATTACAAATGCCTGTCTGTAACAAGAGGTTGACGCATAAAAATGTTGATGTACTGCACATTTAAGAACAGGCTTACATGATGACTCATAAATTTATGTTATGAATGCTACATTTAGGCAAGAAGGGCCTTAAGCAGTTTTAAGGGCATGGAGTGAGTAGCTCCGATGTAGACGATAATCATCCTCCAATATCTGAGAAGTCACTGGTTATATATCTGGAAAAACCACTGGCTATATTGAAAACAAATCTGATGCTACTGTCATTATAGTTAATACTTGCTTGGTAATATCAATCAACTGGTACCTCTTGGTACATTGATGATAAATTACTGACATAATAAGACCTCACAACTAATAATGCTACACATATGAATTTTAAGATATCGCAACTTGCATTTCGTGAGAATGCAAGAATCAGAAAATGAAGCGGTGACAAGGAGCCCAGCCAATGATAAGAACTAAAATAGAGCAAATTTTAGGTCTAGGTTGATCAGAGTGCCTGCTTCAGATATTAATGGTATCCCTGCACACCCATTTCCACACAGAGCATAATATATTCCATTGATTGATGTCATTAAAAGAAAGAAAAAGGCTTGGTTCCTCTGCACTCTAATGCGTCCAGAACTTCACTGTGGTTACAGGGCTTTGACTGTACTTACCGACATGTTGCCACGCACCTCCTCCAGCGAGTCCCAACGTAGTCCTGGGGAAGGGAAAACTATCATCACGCACATTTCAGTATTGTACCAACACACCTTCAACATTAAGTGCAAGCCCATGAACAAGGCTATACTTATCCATTCGCACCACCCCGCCCTGTAAGATTGTGGATCGTTTGAAGCATCATTGTTACTGAAACTTGGCTTTCTCTCCATATTTCTTTGCTTCTTTGTGTCGGCTCTGAGCCGACACGAGGAAACAAAGAAATACACACAACCATAGCCTCGTTGGCAATAAAAACTGTCCATAGCATCACGTGGCCCTCAATATCAAGTACGCACCTTAAATCACACCTCGTCAACCAACCAGATCAATGTAAGGTGATGTGAAAGATTGATCTCCTGTCCTCGTCCTGTCTCCTTCGCCTTCAACGGATTCTGCGGCCCACGTGGGTCCACAGGTCTCAGAAAGCCAACAGAGACGGCAATACTCTTAACCGATTTGCCAACATAGCGCGAGTGCAGTGCCTGACGCCCCCGCCGGGCCGGCGAAATGGCCTCCGAGCCTGGCAGTCCGCTGACTCCGGCGGATATTACAAGATGTTGATGGCCTCCGGTGCGCTTTAACCGACATCATTGCAAACAAAATTAGTGTATGTTTCAATTAATTTGTGTTTTTGTCTTGATAGATGCGTTTTATCAGCTTGCCATGCCAAATAAATGGGCTCATGCCTCTCCATTCTCCTGGTGTTTTTGCCGGAGTAAGATGGGAGTCTCCGAGCAGGTTTTTTCCTATTTATATCAATATTTTTCGACCTAAGAGGATTTCTTAGTAAAGCTCAAATTACCAGCTTTAATTTGATACCCTTAAATGGCAAAATAAACAGAATTTAACTGTACACATACCCTTACCATTTTGTACTCCGGATACTAGGAAGTGCCAAGAAATCCAACCATATGGCGCTCCTGGACAAGTACCATTTTTCTGCAAGAGCACAAAGAAGTGCTCACCCTTCATTTGCCCATCTCTATACAGCTTGCTTAGTTACTCTGCGAGATCTGTTCAAGACGCGATCGCGAGCACAAAATTTACGCTCTTGACAAATCAGTCACGTGAGTACGATTCCTATCAACCAATTGGAGAGTTGTGCGATGTCCAGCCTGCAGCCTGAACTAGGAGATGAGCATAAGTCACTGAATAAGTGAGACGTTTGCGACGCTGACTTAGGAGTGGACATCGAGGCGGAGCGTGGGGAGGTGACCGTAAGTGGTAGGTTGTCGCGTTTGTGGTTGTCGCGGTTCGTTTTATCATTGGCCATCGATGTGGTTCGTCGTTGATGGAAGGTGAATTGGTATTCAATTTTGAGAAGGGCTGCGTAAGGAGTAGAAAGTGAGAGCTTTGCTTACTTGCAGACCTGCGCGATTACTCTTCTAGGTTCTCACTTCCTGGCATTATTCAAAGACGATTCCATTTATCATTCACGCACTTTATTTCCCGCATTTACATACATAATCTATTGTGTAGCTAGGTCACAGCACAGGCTGTTCCAAGTCTGGTAGATGCAGGATTTGTGGTCTTGCAGATATCAACATATGGCTCATGATGGAGGCAGCAGGTCTCAAGCTGTTGCATCTTCTGATTTCATTTTGCCTGAAACAGAGAGGACAAATAAGTTTTTCCAAAGCCTGTTTGTTTGTGTGTCATCAGTCTTTCGTCATAGTGGAGTACAAAATATTTCATTTTACCTAGTCACAATCCTGGAGTACAAAATTTCCTGGTGTACACTATAACAGGAAATGGCAATTTTTCCAACACTGCACGCGCCCGGTTGGCCGGCTAGATACCCTTCGCTCGGGTGTGGGTGGGGAATGCGGGGTGGGGTAATTTGAACCCCCCCCCCTCTGAGATCTCGGGAACTAAGAAAGCTAGAGACACCAAATTTACAGGGTGTCTTGACCTATACGTGAACTCACTTAGGTTAGGGTTGCAGCTTCCTAGGTCATGACCTTCAGGTCGAATAAGGTCAAACAAGGTCAAATTCCGGGTTGGTCTCCAAAGCGCCCCCGAACGTAGGCAACTGTCTCTGTGCAAAAGGTCACAAACCCATTTGAGGTCATTGACCTTGTTTGACACTTTGAAGGTCCTAGTGGCCAAAATGATACAAGACTGCTCTGTATTTTCATTTGAATAAGCGACAAAGATTACGCTAGGCACTATGTTCCTAAAACAAAACGTTCGACCCGGGTCGTCTTAGGTCAATGGCCTACCCTGACCTCTAAGAAGTCGGTTGAAAATGTAAAGTGCGGTTCCTGCTGTCAATAAATTCGAAATGAGCAGCAGAAACTATCCCATACAGCAACCCCTAGAGTAATAGATCAGCTCGGTTTTGACCTTGGTCTGACCATCATACTTGACCTTAGGTCAGCGTAATTTGCTCATTCATTATTTGCGGTGCCTGAGAAAGCACCTCAGATGTTTATGTCTTCGTCAAATACTCCGTTGTTGCATCAGATTGAACGATTCCCTAGAAATTGCCTTCGCTGAAACCATGGGCTGACTTTGACCTGTCATGGGTCAGCGACGTTACAAGGTACATCTAAAATTGGTATGTCAAACGATCTGCTATGCAGTTTTCTACAGCTATGCAAAATGTGGCGCGGCTACGCCGCGCTGTTCAAAAACCATTCGGGAAAAGCCCTGGGGGGGGGGGGGGGCAGTTTGCCCCCCTCCCCACCCGAGCGCGTGTTAATGTATTCTGTTTCACTTTAATGCCCTAAGATGTTAAAAAACGAAATAGTTTTGTCAGGTTTCTGATATTACGTCCATGCCAACTTGAAATACATGTCTTTGTTTGCTGCAGCATCCGCCACGAGCTCATAAGTTCCGTCTTTTGTGAATGGATTTTTTCACTCCCGCACGGTCTTTTTGCGATGGAATTTTTCACTCCCATCCTAGTTCAAAAGCGATTCTAGCTCCCTGGTTGAAAACGAGGCACAACGACATATGACAATACACTTTGACGGCAAACCAAGGCAAGACATCCAACCAACCGCCGAACCGTATTATCAAAATCAAATGACATCTGCGCGCAAACAAGACGAAAAAGCCTTACTGGAAATTATTTTTTGACGTGTTAAAGGCAAAAACGACCACAAAATAAACATCGTCATTTACTTTCGTAATAAAAAATATATAACTTTCTTATGAGAAACAGCCCAGACAAACCCGACAAACTAAAATGCACCAATGTAGTGTACCAATTCCAATGCAACATCGAAGGCTGCAAACTTCGTTCCATACACTACATTGGTGTGACCACAACGACACTTTCACGACGCCTGACAATGCACTTACGTTACGGGGTGCCTCTGGACCACATGCGACACGAACACGACATCACATTGACACGGCAACTGACAGACAGCACTGACATTTTACGGACGTTTAGTGACAGAAGACGTCTTCAAATTTGGGACAGCATATTCATTAACGAACTCTCTCCGGCCTTAAACAGACAGACAAATTGTTGCACAACTCTTGAAGTAATAGGTGGTGGGCGGTGAGCACTTCTGATGTGATTGTGGCAATGGTGTTCCCGTTGTGTCTTTGTAGCGTTCCCATTTTGAGTGTTTCTGGCATGTATAAAAATGAAAATAGGATTCTGTCTTACTTCAATAAGTAACGCTTCATTTAGGTTCTCCGTACCAAAAGATGTTTTCCAACAGAAGTGCACAATTTTTTGTCCTTTAAAACTCAAAACTTTGTGCCTTCTTCGTGCCCAAAACTTTGTGTCTCCTCCGACGATGAGAGGTTCTCGAAACGTTGGAATGGAAGGAGCGATGAATATATGAGTAATTTTGTGCGAGCCATCTTTAATCTAAGCGATGATGCCAAGTCAAAGGCCCGGAAACTAGAACAATGCATCAAAAAGCTCGTCAGTGCTGAGTCAGCAGTTGTTTTTAATCAAACATGTGTCATGGAGAGGGTTCTGCCAAAATATTCATATATATATATATATATTGATATATATATATATATATCAGTTGACATAAGAATAGCACAAAATTACTACCACTCAAATCACGCAACAACCATCCACAACACCTCGCACACCAATGTGGCGCCACCGCGCGTCATTCATCGATGCCGCAGATAGGGAAGCTGGTATCATATGTTTCGTTTGTCTAAAACCCAAAGGGAATATGACGTCAACGAACTAAGGCTGCTCGTGGTGAGGGGACCCCGTGTGAGAATGCGGGACAACGGTTCTGTTTCACTTACTTCTTATTGCTGACACCAAAAAAACACCATCCAACGTATAATAATCAAAAATAATCAATCGTATAATAATCAAAATCTGTTCCACCTACTTCTTATTGCTGACACCAAAAAAACACCATCCAACGTATAATCATCAATTTAAATCATCCACAATGCTATCAGACACAAGCAAGGTCTGTATGTGCTGAAATACAGCTTCTGATGATAACAAATGCGCTTTGGGCACATGATGTGCTGCAAAGCTTGAGACAGAACAAAAAGAGAGGAACGGAAATTTCAGATGATTTTTTTTCCAAGAATATTATAGCGTTTTGCACAGTTCTTCTAGATGTTGCATTCCGGATATTCTGGAATATTCCATTTTATTCTATTTATTATTCTAGGCATTTCGGGTTTGGCAAGGGGGTAGACAAATTGAGCAACCATATATATATATATATATATATATATATACATATATATATATATATGTATATATACATATATATATATATATATATATATATATATATATATATATATATATATAACTATCTAGTAATGGTATGGAACAAATTTTGATCAGCTCATAAGAATGCGTTTTCCCGAAGACAAAGCTCAGTTGGCGTGGTTTCAATGGTAACGTGGAACGGCGACGCACTGCTAGTGTGCGGTGGGTGTGAGGTGTGAAATCTGCGGTATGGGGGAGGTGAGATGAAGTTGCGTCCGATTTGAACGGAATATATGCGTCGGGTTAATAGCTTGGAATGTTTCCTCTGTCCATCTACCAGTTACCACCATTTTCTGCAGGAGCGTTTCTGGCAAATGAACTTGCGCACTAATGGTGTGGATACTTGGCAAACAAAGGAGTCGTAACTGTTCTTCCTGAAAAAGCCGCGAGAACCAGGAACCGGGCTGGATGTTACCGAAGTCTGTGGTTGTGTCAAAAGTCATTGAAACCAGGACCTGGCATTAGCAGGCAAAGGAGCTAAAGAATGTGAGCCAGCTCTGGCTCAAACATAGGTACTTATAACATGGATTACCAAGAAGCAAGCAAGTTGCTTGGTCGCTTAAGGTGACCATATATCGTAAATAATCGTAAATATATATATATATATATATATATATATATATATATATACACACATATATGTAACACCAGAAAACCATCCCAATACCACAGGCTACCATCAAAGCTCAGCAATAATTTTCTACACATGCCCAGCCCACCTGCAGACCAAAGTTAGTCCCACATTGATACTGCTTTATCATGCACATGATAAATCCATATCTGCCTGAGCCTTGTGGTCAGGCTCCTGGAAAAGCTGTATCGTTGTTACAGAGTCAGCGCATACTGTTCATTTGGACTTGTCTGTGATGTACTAATCTGCTTTTTTAGAGCAAAGTATTTGGGTTGTGCAGAGTGACCTGTTGGGGCCAATTTTTCCAAGGTCGCAAGATTGTCAGAGTACTCCACATTCTGACCTCAGGAGTCTAGTGTTGGTAAAATAACTAGGGTGATATGTGGGACATGGTGTTTAGTACTCAAGGCATGTTAGCATTTCTGTTGCTTGCCAAAGAACTTATGGGAGCCTGGGGCTAGCACTGACAGAGAAACAAGGGAAACCAGGAGCTGAAGCCAGTGCTTACAAAACAACTAATGGGAACCAAGATGCAGGTCTTGTGTTGTTGAAAGAAACAGCGGGAGCCAAGATCCAGGGGTTTGTTTTGTATGAGAACCAATGGGAACCAGGATGCAGGATAATGTCTGTCAAAAGATCCATTGGGAACCAGGATCTAGGGTTTTGTTGTGTCGAAAGAACCGGTGGAAACCAAGGTCCAGGGTTTTATTTTGTCGAAAGATCCAGTGGGAACCAGGATCCAGGGTCTTGTTTTGTCGAGGGAACCAGTGGGAACCAATATCTAGCATCTCGTTTTGTTGAAAAACCAGGATCCAGAGTCTTGTGTTGTCGAAAGAACCAGTGGAAACCGGGATCCAGCGTCTTGTTTTGTCAAAAGAACCAGTGAGAACCAGGATCCAGCATATTGTTTTGTTGAAAGAACCAGTGGGAACCAGGAACCAATATTAGGAACCAGGCACATGTCTGCCTCCAGCGAGGCTCAGACCGGCTGCCTGGTATGTATCGTAAGTACGCGTGACAAGAAGTTTAAAAGACATCTTACGTCGCCAGGTCGCACAAAGCGAATTCTCCACGCTGATTTAATAGCGAGTGTGCCTTGATCCAGCGTCCCGCGGATGAGTCCCAGAAGCGAGCTGTTCTGTACTGAGACGGATTTAGAAGGATACCCTTTCGCTGTGCGGAGCGCGGTGAGCGCACGATGATTCACTCGCAGACGGGAGAAGGGGGGGGGGGGGACCAAGCTGCTGGCGGCAGCGAACGGAGGCGAATGGCTACAGGCGTCGTTGTAGGGGCATGCAAGTTGAAAGTTGCATCACGATCTGAAAATTGATAGTCACACCTGCTTGAGTATCACTCCTAAAGCCCGTTCCTGAAGAATTACTGTCCTCACTTAACGGGCTGTTAAAAATGGCTTCAAGAATGTGCCTAATACAAGGAAATGCAAAACCGACCCAGGGATTGAAATCATCAGTTTCTTCTTGTTCAGTCTTAAACTCTTCTCCAGATGGTGGGTAGCCACCCTTGAAGCAACATTCGCCAACTAATTTATTAGCGTTTCAGTGAATTTTTCCGAAAATTTGACCTGTCGTTATCCATAAATGATGTTGAATAAATCGTCAGATATGAACCAGCTGGGAGCTAGGTCAAGCATGCATTTTCTGCCGTATTACACATGCAGAGCTGTCTTGTAGGTCCTTAAATCATTGTTATCACAGGTCATATCTGACAGGACGCATTCATTGATTACGCCGAACAATGGAATAAGCTGACATTTCCTGGTAGAAGTAGAAACAATTATGGCTGCTTTGTGCCATGATCACTGGGGATAGCTATCACGTCGTACCGTGCACAGCAAGTTTTCTGACATTAGTTTAGAAAGGCAATTCATTTATTGCTGATTATGGGACGGAATCCCATTAAGTAATTGGGATGGAAGCAGGTCTGAAATTGCTGACAGATCAAATAGCTGTTTTCAGTAGTGCAGATGGTGTTCAGCTATGGAGCACAGGCTTTTGGGACATCATGACAATTTGAATGTTGCTGTGGAAATAGAAGGACTTTAACGCAGTGGCTTCTGCATTTTCCTGTATCGACATCATTAACCCATCGTTCTCACCTTTGGACATGCATGATGGGAAGCGGCGATTTGTATGTTAATCATCGGGAAAATAGAAGCTACATGTGGAAATGTCGCTAGTGACCCCTTTAGCCAGGTGTGCACCATGGCAATCTGATGTGGCCGTGTCAGGTGTAAATTGTGCTTGACTTGATGGCCTCAAGTTAAAAATGAGCTTATCTATTGCCTACATAAAAAATTGTACGCGTGCAGGTCTGCACTAAAGACATAACTGGTGACCACCTAACATGACCACCAAATGTGATTAATCAATTAAATAGTCAGTTACAGACAATCGGTTTCATGAACACAGTTATCACAAGAATTTCCGTGATGTGGAAAGAGTAGGCTACATTGCACTTGTCACTCCTTTTTATAGATTAACACTACGATAAGTCTAGACTACGATTAGTTTAGTACCTAAAATTTGTTATCCATTCTGCTATTATGTTAAAAGCTTCGTTGCATGCTACGTAAATCTAAAAGCTCTGAATTTGGTGACATGTAGCTGCTACTCATATCAGTGCATGGGAGCCATCATCTGAGCGAATAGTGTTGCTTTGATTGAAAGTGCCAAAATAGGCATATCCAAATTTATACATTCCAACAAAAATGATTTCAAGACTCAGCACCCAATGGCCCAGACTGCAAAAGGAGCATGCCACACGGTGATGCAATCACATTAAAAGTATCATCTCACAAAATCTGTACAGATGACTTCCGCGTCTGGCAGCCCATAACTCTCAAAAACCCTTACAACTCAGTTTGCTGCGTGGAGACAATGCTTGAATAGATCAGGATGTTTTGATTGCACTTGAAAGCAGAGTTTGCAAAAGTTATGATTTGGGTCATGTATTTAAGTATTCAGGTATACAGGTTTACGCAGGATTGAGAACGCTACTTCCGCGTCTGATGCAGTGGGCAAATGCTTGCAGACTACCTGATAGTGCTTGTAGTCATGGCTCAATGATTAAGAAAATTTAGACTCCTTGTCCCAAGTAACATATACCTGGCATTATATGACCAGTACTCATCACATTGTATTTGTATGTACCCGTAATGTATCATTTCTCCAGTCTGCTTCTGCTTTGTAAATGTCAGCTATGTCCAAAATATCAGGCCACCCAGGTATAGCAACACACACATGAATGCTTGACT
This sequence comes from Pollicipes pollicipes, assembly GCF_011947565.3. NCBI lineage: Eukaryota > Metazoa > Arthropoda > Thecostraca > Pollicipedomorpha > Pollicipedidae > Pollicipes > Pollicipes pollicipes. The sequence goes on along the minus strand of NW_023596225.1, from coordinate 8,781,881 downwards.
TTAATTTGTGCATCTAAGTTACAGAAAATTATAGGGAGCAGCCCCAAAACAAGCACAAAAGACTGTTTGTAAGCAATGGGCATCCCCAAATAAAATGAAAGAATAGTGAATTGTTCCATAGCAATAAATAATAAGGTAGATTTTTGAGGCCTTGCCAACATGGTGCAGATATTGCAACCTCACACTTACCGTACCCATACCTGATTTTGTCACCCGCTTTTTATTATATAAAAGCCGGGACAGCAAGATTGGAACAACACGGCGTGAAGTCGCATACGTCCAGACACAGTGCCCAATCACAAGTAATGTAACAAAACATGAAGCGCGCTGATTGGCTGCAAACAAACTATTCGTTAGACTTTTAGCACCAATTATTTTCAGACATGCTGAGCCAGCTTGACTTTTTAGATTTGGTAGCAGAACGTCTGCCAGCCGAGTTTATGCAATTATCATTTATTAACGGATGTAAAGAAACTAAAATAAATATGCCTTATTTGCCTGTAGATCTCCAGAGGATAGAACCAATTTCCTAGCTTACCATTCCAACATGAGGAGAGAGCTCATTACATTGTATGATGTTTCAGTCGATACCTTCGGGTAGCTTCCGTCCATTTTTAAAAAGCTTCTAATAGTCAACCTGAAATTTGTATATTGTAAACCCGCTAACTGGCTTATCATGGCGATGGTCCAGTGGTCCTCGTACAGTAGTGCTGGCTAGACACTCGAAGACATACAAATCGTGGACGGTGATATGGAACGAGATCATCAGCTTCAACATGCCATGCAAGTGTATTCAGATGGACAGAACACACCTTAGCAGACACAAGAGACGACGACAATTTAGACGCATTCCGTATAAACCAGACGTCACTCATCTCGTTCAAAGGACTTCCCACAAACCCTATGAAACAACATTCACAACCTGCACAAGTAATGTATGCAGCCAAAAAGGAGACCGCACCAAGCACTGCGTGCAGTTTCCCGCCCTAAAGCAAACGCATCATCATAAAACCATCAAATACACGATGAAACACTACCATCACACATCACCGCAGCAAGCCACCCTCACTTCCGTAACCAAAGACAAGACGAAGACTGCGCATCTTCAAATCGGACTTCTTTCCAGCCCTATGTACAGCAGCAGCCTGAGCCGGGCCGGCACCCGGAACCGACATGTAGCGAGCGGCTGGGTGCCCCACGACAAGCATTGTAGGCTCCAGTGCGCACCACCTCCATTCTTCAATACGTGCAAACACCACATATCCTGCACACTTCCTCAAACACATTTAAATTTCATGCGCGCTATCACCTCAAACTCTGTGCTTGAAATGACTAGAAATGCCTCGGACAGCAAATTCCCACTAAGCCTGTGGTTGGAGGAATATACTGAAAGGCCCGGATATTCCCACAAGAAGGCACCTGATGTACATGGAATGATCACAACACTGCAATGAGAGAGAAAATGTGCATAAGAATAGCTACGTCTTTCGTTATCTGTTGAATTACCTAACTTGCCGTCAATAACGTTAACTTGACATGACATGTTCTGCAACCCAGTGCTCGATTTTGCTCGACGCAGTCCTCCAGACTGTGCGGCGCTGCGGCACGACGACGCCAAGATCCCGCTCGTTCGGGTAGTTGCCCCTTCCGGCCTCCGAAGGACGACCAGCGAGCACACGCCGCCGTCCACCAAGTAGACAACTGTCCCGCCTCTCCGGCTGGAGGAAGAGATGGTGGCCACGTTCTTCCGGTGACCTAGTTGACGCTGCGCTTAGAGTGGGGGGGGGGGGGGGGGGGTGAACGAAGGACGTGACGGCGCGCCAGTCCGTCATGAATGCCGACAGTACCGTTTCGTCTTTTGCATGCAGCGCAGCCGTGCAATATGCTTCTGACCACCGACCGAGTTCTGACTTCTGTCAGGGTTTGTTCTTGTCCCGAGTGAAGAACTCTCCCCTGGTTATATGCCACTACTAAGCGTGTGACATCGTCCCTTGATGGCAGTATCATGGGGTGGCGCGTCGAATTGGCCACAAGTACCTCATCGACACGCCCACCGACCCTCATGACACCTTTGCTGTCAATGAATGGTGACATCTGCTGAAAACGCCCCTCAGTTTTCACTTGCGTACCGTTTTTGATCTCTGACACCTCCCTGGAGAAGCATCTTGCCTGACAGTCGATCACAATTTTGATTTTTGCCTGTCTCATTCCCTCTGCTGATAGAGGCCCCAAGCGTCTCCACTCAGCCCCTGCTGGGCAATTCTTGGCGACGAAATTTTTCACAAACCTCAGTACCCAAGCTACAACCCTTCTACATTTTGACCAAGACGAGAACCTCCGAGCGACTGGAAGCACTGACGTCTCAGCCTGTGGCTCTAGCGTCAGCACGAGCAAAGTTCTGACTTCCGGATCGTATTTCAGTACCGCCGTATGTGGCGTCTGCTCCGGCCAGTACTCCTAGTCTTTCAGTAGGAACGCAGGATCTTCCCGCCAACGAGAGTCCGAGGCTAGATGAGACTCAGAGGCTCCTCTGGAGCAGATATCTGCAACGTTCAGACGTGATAGCGCATGTCTCCACCGGTCCGGACTAGACGAATCGCAGATTTCTGCCACGCGATTAGCTACAAATGTGTGGAACCGACGGCTTTGGTTCCTCAGGTACTGTAACACAACCGCATTGTCTGTCCAGAACACGATTCTCCTAACTTGATGGAAAGTTCCTTCCGCACCGTGTTAGCCGGTCTCGTTGCCAACACTGCTGCCTGCAACTCAAGCCTAACGATTGAGAGCGGCTTGAGAGGTGCCACCCTCGTCTTCGGCATAGCCAGAGTACAGATGCTACAGCCATCCACCCTCGTCTTCGACATAGCCAGAGTACAGGTGCTACAGCCATCGAACGTTGTCGTCTTGATGTGAGCGACCGCGCCGAAGGCGTCCTGGGAAGCATCACAGAAAACATGCAACTCCCAAGTACAGCTGTCGCTAGCTGACGTGCCTCCGAAGCACCGTGGGAGAGACAACATCTCCAGGAAAGGCAACGCGGCAATCCACTCTGCCCAAGCGCGCAACTCGCTCCCGACCAGCTCATTATCCCATCGATAACTGCCGGCCCATAGGCGTTGTACCAGGATCTTGGCCTGGAGCACAAATGGAGAAGCCAGCCCCAAGGGATTGAACAATCGAGCGACTCCCCGTACCATACCTCTCCTCGTAGCTGTGACGTTAGGATCAATGGATCTGACTCTAATGGTGTCGTCCACAAAAGTCCATGCGCACCCTAGAACACTCTGTGCTGTAGGTGACGAGTCCGCTTGAGCACATTACGAGGGCTGGATCTTATCCATCACTTCCTGTGAATTGCTCATCCACCTCGTCAACCTAAAGCATCATCTTGCCAGCAGTTTCGTGACCTCTTCTTGCATATCTGCGGCTTCTCGCTCCGTCTTGGCGGCATGGATGAAGTCGTCCATGTAAAAGCTCTTGCGCACCACCCTTTTCGCTTCTTGTTCTGCTGGACGATCACTGCTGCATTCCTCAGCCGTCTTCTGACGAAGAAAGTTCGCTGATGCCGGGCTGCTTCTAGCTCCAAATATCGCAACCTGCATGGTGTATGGTTCTGGATTCTTTGCTACATCCAGTTCTCTCTAGAAGAACCTCAGCGCCTGCCGATCTTGCAGGATGATCCTGACTTAATGATACATGCACTCGATGTCGGCAGTTCAGGCGAAGGGCGCTTCCCTGAACCTTAGAAGGATTCCCGGTAAGTTCTTCAAGAGGTCTGGCCACGTTAGGAGCATGTCGTTTACAGACACGTTGTCGCATTTTTCAGTGGCATCAAACACCACCCTGAGTTTTCCCGGCTTCCGGGGATTTCAAACTCCATGATGAGGCAAGTACCACGGTCTCGGATGTCCTTGTTGGTCCTCTTCTGGGGTCAACTCACGCGCGATTCCGCATTCGGCGTATCTTTCAACCGCTTTCTTGTATGCCGCCGCGTTCTGTGGTTGGCGCAGCAGGCTCTTTTCCAGGGATCAAAGCCGGCTGATTGCCACTGTCTTGTTGTTCGGCAAGGTAATGTCGTGACTCTTCCATAAAAGTTTCGTCTCTTGTCTATTGTACAGACTTCGCGTGGTGCTTTCCATGATTTGTACTGCTCTGATGTCGTCTTGTGATCTGGCGTCTTCATCATCGAACTTACTCCCGAATGATTCTGTGCTCCACAATTCTTGGAGCATTGCTGACATCTCATCATCAGCTGTCATATTGTTGATGAACATCATTTGGTGCGTTCTCTCTGGTACGAAGCCCTTTACAAAACCAGTTAGGGTCCATCCAAAAGCGGTTCTGATGCCCGCTGGTTGACCGGTTTTGCCCTTTCTTACTTCCTACCAGGGAGCCATCATCACAGCTTGGGAAATTGGTCAGGCGGGCGGCTCCTAAGTCTAGGCGGTGACGTCACAAAGTCGCACTGGCTTGAGCAGCGGCGTTGCATGGCAACGTCGACTGCGTCGTTTGGAAAACAGCAGGCACGCAGAAATGCTGTGGTCGGTCTTGTCTATTATCGTGCGGCGTGGCACCAAGTTTGTATTGTTATGTGACCTCGGTGCGTGCTATTACGTCGCGGGTCGGAGAAATTCGAAGTGGTGTGAGAGCATGGGCAAGAGTGAGCATCAAAGGCGGTTTATTGGCAGCAAGATGCCATCCTGTGAGGTAGCCTCTTGCAAAGATGTTAAACGGCGCAATGAAGGCACTCAAGTTTTTTACATTTCTAAATAACGACCCAACTGTCATGAAAACATGAGTGCACCGTTGCTCTTGGACTAACTGTAAATGTGGAGAATGCGATAATCTGATCTGATCATTTTCAGGATCATGACTGATCCTGGCCCTCTGGTTAAGGCCAGTCCCAAACCCAATGTTAAATGCCTTCGACCAAGTGCAGTTCCTTCCATGCAACTGGACATCGCCGGCACGCCGAAGTGAGTATGTGTGTGCTTGAGAAGGAAAATTACCGTCTGTTTTATGCAGAGATCTTTCAACCCGATTTACAGTTTAACGCATGCGCAATCCATGCACATCTGTGCAGTTTGCAGACTACAATATGAGATTCAAACGACATTTTCCAACCATAATCTTGTTTACAAAGTGGGACCTGACTACCATACAAGTGGTACAGCCATCTATGCCACACTGGCGAAGGGAGTGCGTGTCAGGGGTGGAGCCAGGGTTAGCGACGGGGGAGGGTAAATTTGCACGAGCGAGTCCCAGCCCCATTGACAACACATCTATGCACTGTGAACTGACTAATAGACACCCCAACTGCTAATAAATACAGTACCTAGCGCATCAATGAGCTACCAGTATTGGTTTGCCCTGGTGCCTTGAACATTTCTTTCAGCTGCGTGCCATACATGTTCGTCCGCCTATATGCGAGCCTTATTGCCAATGAGCCACTTTTGGACTCTGCGTGTCACTGTCCATGCTAGTGTTTGAGATTTCAAACAAAAGGTATTTGCCTGGTCACCAAAGTTCGGGATTACATACAGTAATATCATGGTAAAAAATGCTGATATGCCTAAACCTTAGACCTTGAACCTCACGTGCAGAGGCGAATGGAGGGGGGAGGGCTGGGAGGGCCGCGGTGTTCTCGTGTATTTTTGCGTCGGAGAACAGTAATGGCGGCGCCACCCCCCTGGGGCAACCGATGCACTGAAATGGGACCATGAAGCGGGGCCATCCAGACAAATCCGTGGCTATGGCCAGGAGCGGTAGATATGAGAATGATGCATGCGGTGCAGCACTCGTCGGCCGTTGACCGTCCCTCTTACCCACTCGGATTATGTCACGCTGGACCACCAAAAAGCATTTGTGTATGAAAACAAGCATGAGATAACCCAAAAAAGGGCATGTCCGGGTCCAAAACGTTTTGCTGTCGCAATAAGAAACAGCACAGACGACTTGTAATGATTAAACCTGAAAACCTGAAGCACAACATTAATATCGAGCCTGTTGGGCAGGTGCAGATTGAGCCAAATCACGGGACAGCTAACAGAACTACTCAGCAGTGAAATCTCTAGACAGCATCCTATGTACGCACGTATCATTTTGCGAATGCTTTTTTTTATCCTGATGCTAACTGTGTAACAACAATAGCAAAACTAACAGCTGTCAATGCCTATGGAAGGCAAGGCTGAAAGCTGAACTAAAGTGGAAGCCTCCTCCTCAGCGACTAGGCCGCGTGCTGGTTTAACTTTGGGTGATGTGATTTGTAACTTCATGCAAGTTGTATGCATTCATTCTTAACACGCGGTCGGGTGGGGTGTCAAATTGACCCCCTCCCCCAAGGTTTTTTTCGGAATGGTTTCCCAACGGCGCGGCGTTGCCGCGACAAATTTTGCGTAACTGTAGACAGCTGAGTAGCAATTCGCCTGACATTGACCTATGGCAGGTGAAAGTCAGGCCATTGTTTCAGCGGGGGCAATTTCTAAGAAGTCGCTCAATGTGATCCAGCAACGGAGTGTTAGACGAAGCCATACATCTCTGAAATATTGTCCAATGCCACACAACACTTGAATCAACAAATTACATTGACCTAAGGTTTGATATGAATGTCAGACCAAGGTCAAAACCAACATATGTTATTACTCTGGGGCTTGCTGTATCGGGTAGTTTCTGGTGCTCATTTCAAATTTATTGACAACAGGAACCGCATTACGCACGTTCCCTAGATTTCTTTAAGGTCAGGATAGGTCACTGACCTAGGATGACTGAAGTCAACGTTTTGTTTTTAGTAACATACTGCCTAGGGTAATCTTTGTCGCTTATTCAAATGCAAAACTCAAAGCAGCCTTGTATAACTGTGGTCAGTATGACCTCTAAAAGGTCAAACAAGGTCAATGACCTTAGATGAGCACGTGACCTCTTGATTAGAACAGTTATCTAGAGTTTAAGGGTCCTTTGGAGACCAACCTGAAAGTTGACCTTGTTTAACCTTATTTGACTCGAAGGTCATGATTGAGAAGTTCTTGACGTTGAACGAAGACAGTTCACGCACAGGTCAGCACACCCTGTGAATTTAGCGTCTCTAGCTCCCTTAGTTCCTAAGATGTCAGGGGGTAGGTGGTCAAATTGACCCCTTACCTCCACCCAAGCGAAGGGTATCCAACCGGCCACCCGGGCGAGCGTCAACTGTTTTGTTCCCACCGCTCACGCAGCTGTCTCCCAGCTTCTTTTCTTGTGTTAATAATTTCTCAAAATAAAGCGAATGGAGCAAACCATTCCTTACAGACGCGCATGCAGCAGCATTGGGTTGTCCTTCTCGAAGAATTGATGCAATGTTTGGGCAATGTCTTACACCTTCCCCCCCCCCCCACCCCCTGTATCTATGCCCATCCATCTTCCAAAATGTTTGGAACATGCTGGCAAATTATGCTCCAAAACGATGATGCAAGGTTCGAGCCTTGGCGCTTACGTAAGCGGTGCCATTAACTTCGGTGTGTATGATTTGTGAGTCATTTTCAGTATCGCAGCCTGGCATAGGCTTCCAGGTTATGAAATAATTTGACAAAAAACCGTTGTTCCTGACAATCTGGCGATGCAATTGACTGTCACGAGACTTGCAATATTGTCTTCAGCATGGCTGATGATCTCGCTGTCTTGGAATGCACGTCAGGCATGACATGTGTCGCGGCTCACCAAATGATCTCAACGTTGTTTTCCTGTTTGCTCAGCATCTCGAACTCCAAGGCTAACAGACCGATCTGCACGAAATTTTCACCACTGAATTCAGCGTGGATATGCTGCCCCCCCCCCCTCTCCTTAATAGCTTATGAGAAGATCTCTCCAGTACGTCGTGGAACCACACCAAAATCGCGGTAGCCTTTTAGGTACTGCATGTGCGTGTTTTGACACTAGGATACTGTCTAATTGTCCCTAGAATACTCTGCAGGTTGTTCGAAGGTGGAGGCTGAGGCGGAGTGCGGAGACGGCGCCGGACTCGCGGGCTCGCATCGCAATGGGCCCAGAGCGGAATACGAGTCAAAAGATTGTGACAGTAATGCTGCTACATTTACGGAGCCCTACACCAAAATATGCCGGTATAGAACAAACAAACTACGAGTCATCATGCTCCGCACTAACCGATTCTGGTAAAAGTGTACCTTTGAACTTGCCTACTGTCATCAGTTATTGACTTAGCAACATACTAATTGAAACCAATCGCCGGATCACGTTGAGACAAGTTCATCAATAGTTGATTTCAGCGAGGCTCTATTATTCTGAATTTGGAAAAACCAGGATACCATCGACACCACTTCCAACGAGTTCACGTTATGAACAAGAGTAAAATCTACGCGAGAGTTAGACGTGGCCTGTTACTTTCTTTGATCGCGCCAAAGTTCTGCTCCATCACGGAACCTCTAGCACATATATATTTGTGCTCGTATGTAGCAACTTGCCGTTTGTGCCGAGCCCTTCCAGTAAGTCGAAGGACGAATACATTCTATCCGACGCTCAATACGAGGGCAGATCCTTGGCAAACAGTCATTGGATGGTATCAAACGTTCACACCGCATGTAGCTACAGGGCAGTGCAGAAAAACGCATCGGAAACAGAAAAAAAGTTTTATGTGTATTGCGTGGCACATCCAACTTGCTAATGACCGAATGGATGCATCGCCAACGTTGCCAATTAATCAGTAGATCTAAGCTACACGCCGCGGTCGTCTTCATCATGCTGCAGTGGTTAAGTGTTCAGTTTGGTCCGTCAGTCCGTTCAGATCAGATCGGTATATTTCGGAGAACAGTGGTGATGCTACTTCCCCCTACACCACCACCAGTGGCAGCCTCCACCACCGCCGCCGCCGCCGCCGCCACCGCCTCCATATCGGCCACCACCACCGCCACCGCCTCCTCCTCCTCCAGCTGTTGACAAGAGAGTGATGTTAAGGATCAGAAGCTGTCCTTGGCTGGCATTATCATGTCACAGATTGCGAATGCTACTAACGCTAGCATTGTCCAGGCCTGTTTGTTCAACTCATCGCACAGGTGATACCAAAGTGAAGGATCACCTTGTATGCACCAAGACACTCATCCAACACCGTGATTACTGCCCTTAATGCCACGGCACTTACGTCCAGTAATCAAAATATTTGAAGACAAATCTGACAATGACTGCACAGCACGAATCCGAAGACCGTATTCAAATATATATGCATGATTCGACAACTCTGGCCACTCTGATAAAATTGAGCAGCCTTTGGGTGTGACAGTGGATTTCAAGGCCTTTCGATTTTATGCCTATGCCCTGCTAACAGTATCTTAAACACTCGATTCTTTTCCCGAGCAGTCTTCAATAGAGTGCTGCAAACGGAACCGGAACGGTGTCGCTTTGAGGTGGAGTTCAAACAAGTCTCTGCGGCGGCAGCCTCACACGGCCGCAGTGCAGTGGTACTCACGAGCTGCCGTGGCGACCGCCAGCAGCGTCGCCAGCAGAGCGAGCAGGAAGGTGGAGCTGAACCACTTCATGGTGGGTCTGATGCGGTCCGCTCACCGGGTTCACCTTTTATATCCAACTTAAGCGCGATCAGTCATCTCCGAGGCGTTCTGCCACGGGCGGAGCCACTGTCGCCGCAGCACGAGAAATCCTGGTATTTTTGGAGTCAAGAGGAGTTCGGCGAATCCGGGAGGGCGATTACGGGCCTTTTCTTCCGATAGAGGGTGATTGTACATATTAAGAAAGACAGGTTGGCAGTGGCCGCAGATTATTCGCACGTTCAGCTTTAGTTATCCAAGCTTTGTGGCGTCCATAACAGGGGGCCATCATCACAGCTTGAGAAGTTGGTCGGGCGGGCGGCTCCCCAACGTTAGGCGTGTACGTCACAAAGTCGCACTGGCTTGAGCGGCGGCGTTGCATTGCAACGTCGACTGCGTCGCTTGGAAAACAGTAGTCACGCAGGAATGCTGTGATCGGTCTTGTCTATTGTCGTGCAGCATGGCGTCAAGTTTGTATTGTTATGTGGCCTCGGTGCGCGCTATTATGTCGCGTGTGGGAGATATTCGAAGTGGTGTGCGAGCGTTGTGCAAGAGTGAGCATCAAAGGCGTTCTTTTGGCAGCAACATGCCCATTTGCTCCTCCGAGGCGGCCTCTTGCAAAAGTGTTAAACGGCACAATGAAGGTACTTTGTTTTTTTACATAAAAAAACGATCCAACTGCCCTGAAAACATGAGTACACTGTTGCTCTTGAACCATAAATGTGGAGAATGCGGTAATCTGATTTGATCATTTTCGAGATCATGACTGATCCTGGCCATCTGGTTAGGACCAGTCCCACACCCAATGTTAAACCATGCCTTCGACCAAGTGCAGCTCCTTCTAAGCAACTGGACATCGCCGGCGCGCCGACGTGGGTATGCGTGTGCTTAAAAAGAAAATTATGGTCTGTTTTATGCAGAGATCTTTCAACCCGATTTACAGTTTAACGCATGCGCAATCTATGCCCATCTGGGCAGTTTGCAGACTACAATATGAGATTCAAACGACATTTTCCAACCATAATCTTGTTTACAAAGTGGGACCTGACTACCATACAAGTGGTACAGCCATCTATGCCACTCTGGCGAAGGGAGTGCGTGTCAGGGGTGGAGCCAGGGTTAGCGACGGGGGAGGGCAAATTTGCACGAGCGAGTCCCAGCCCCATTGACAACACATCTATGCACTGTGAACTGACTAATAGACACCCCAACTGCTAATAAATACAGTACCTAGCGCATCAATGAGCTACCAGTATTGGTTTGCCCTGGTGCCTTGAACATTTCTTTCAGCTGCGTGCCGTACATGTTCGTCCGCCTATATGCGAGCCTTATTGCCAATGAGCCACTTTTGGACTCTGCGTGTCACTGTCCATGCTAGTGTTTGAGATTTCAAACAAAAGGTATTTGCCTGGTCACCAAAGTTCGGGATTACATACAGTAATATCATGGTAAAAAATGCTGATATGCCTAAACCTTAGACCTTGAACCTCACGTGCAGAGGCGAATGGAGGGGGGAGGGCTGGGAGTGCCGCGGTGTTCTCGTGTATTTTTGCGTCGGAGAACAGTAATGGCGGCGCCACCCCCCTGGGGCAACCGATGCACTGAAATGGGACCATGAAGCGGGGCCATCCAGACAAATCCGTGGCTATGGCCAGGAGCGGTAGATATGAGAATGATGCATGCGGTGCAGCACTCGTCGGCCATTGACCGTCCCTCTTACCCACTCGGATTATGTCACGCTGGACCACCAAAAAGCATTTGTGTATGAAAACAAGCATGAGATAACCCCAAAAAGGGCATGTCCGGGTCCAACACGTTTTGCTGTCGCAATAAGAAACAGCACAGACGACTTGTAATGATTAAACCTGAAAACATGAAGCACAACATTAATATCGAGCCTGTTGGACAGGTGCAGATTGAGCCAAATCACGGAACAGCTAACAGAACTACTCAGCAGTGAAATCTCTAGACAGCATCCTATGTACGCACGTATCATTTTGCGAATGCTTTTTTTATCCTGATGCTAACTGTGTAACAACAATATCAAAACTAACAGCTGTCAATGCCTATGGAAGGCAAGGCTGAAAGCTGAACTAAAGTGGAAGCCTCCTCCTCAGCGACTAGGCCGCGTGCTGGTTTAACTTTGGGTGATGTGATTTGTAACTTCATGCAAGTTGTATGCATTCATTCTTAACACGCGGTCGGGTGGGGTGTCAAATTGACCCCCTCCCCCAAGGTTTTTTTCGGAATGGTTTCCCAACGGCGCGGCGTAGCCGCGACAAATTTTGCGTAACTGTAGACAGCTGAGTAGCAATTCGCCTGACATTGACCTATGGCAGGTGAAAGTCAGGCCATGGTTTCAGCGGGGGCAATTTCTAAGAAGTCGCTCAATGTGATCCAGCAACGGAGTGTTAGACGAAGCCATACATCTCTGAAATATTGTCCTATGCCACACAACACTTGAATCAACAAATTACATTGACCTAAGGTTTGATATGAATGTCAGACCAAGGTCAAAACCAACATATGTTTTTACTCTGGGGCTTGCTGTATCGGGTAGTTTCTGGTGCTCATTTCAAATTTATTGACAACAGGAACCGCATTACGCACGTTCCCTAGATTTCTTTAAGGTCAGGACAAGTCACTGACCTAGGATGACTGAAGTCAACGTTTTGTTTTTAGTAACATACTGCCTAGGGTAATCTTTGTCGCTTATTCAAATGCAAAACTCAAAGCAGTCTTGTATAACTGTGGTCACTATGACCTCTAAGAGGTCAAACAAGGTCAATGACCTTAGATGAGCACGTGACCTCTTGATTAGAACAGTTATCTAGAGTTTAAGGGTCCTTTGGAGACCAACCTGAAAGTTGACCTTGTTTAACCTTATTTGACTCGAAGGTCATGATTGAGAAGTTCTTGACGTTGAACGAAGACAGTTCACGCACAGGTCAGCACACCCTGTGAATTTAGCGTCTCTAGCTCCCTTAGTTCCTAAGATGTCAGGGGGTAGGTGGTCAAATTGACCCCTTACCTCCACCCAAGCGAAGGGTATCCAACCGGCCACCCGGGCGAGCGTCAACTGTTTTGTTCCCACCGCTCACGCAGCTGTCTCCCAGCTTCTTTTCTTGTGTTAATAATTTCTCAAAATAAAGCGAATGGAGCAAACCATTCCTTACAGACGCGCATGCAGCGGCATTGGGTTGTCCTCGAAGAATTGACGCAATGTTTGGGCAATGTCTTACACCTTCCCCCCCCCCCCCCCACCCCCTGTATCTATGCCCATCCATCTTCCAAAATGTTTGGAACATGCTGGCAAATCATGCTCCAAAACGATGATGCAAGGTTCGAGCCTTGGCGCTTACGTAAGCGGTGCCATTAACTTCGGTGTGTATGATTTGTGAGTCATTTTCAGTATCGCAGCCTGGCATAGGCTTCCAGGTTATGAAATAATTTGACAAAAAACCGTTGTTCCTGACAATCTGGCGATGCAATTGACTGTCACGAGACTTGCAATATTGTCTTCAGCATGGCTGATGATCTCGCTGTCTTGGAATGCACGTCAGGCATGACATGTGTCGCGGCTCACCAAATGATCTCAACGTTGTTTTCCTGTTTGCTCAGCATCTCGAACTCCAAGGCTAACAGACCGATCTGCACGAAATTTTCACCACTGAATTCAGCATGGATATGCTGCCCCCCCCCCCTCTCCTTAATAGGTTATGAGAAGATCTCTCCAGTACGTCGTGGAATCACACCAAAATCGCGGTAGCCTTTTAGGTACTGCATGTGCGTGTTTTGACACTAGGATACTGTCTAATTGTCCCTAGAATACTCTGCAGGTTGTTCGAAGGTGGAGGCTGAGGCGGAGTGCGGAGACGGCGCCGGACTCGCGGGCTCGCATCGCAATGGGCCCAGAGCGGAATACGAGTCAAAAGATTGTGACAGTAATGCTGCTACATTTACGGAGCCCTACACCAAAATATGCCGGTATAGAACAAACAAACTACGAGTCATCATGCTCCGCACTAACCGATTCTGGTAAAAGTGTACCTTTGAACTTGCCTACTGTCATCAGTTATTGACTTAGCAACATACTAATTGAAACCAATCGCCGGATCACGTTGAGACAAGTTCATCAATAGTTGATTTCAGCGAGGCTCTATTATTCTGAATTTGGAAAAACCAGGATACCATCGACACCACTTCCAACGAGTTCACGTTATGAACAAGAGTAAAATCTACGCGAGAGTTAGACGTGGCCTGTTACTTTCTTTGATCGCGCCAAAGTTCTGCTCCATCACGGAACCTCTAGCACATATATATTTGTGCTCGTATGTAGCAACTTGCCGTTTGTGCCGAGCCGTTCCAGTAAGTCGAAGGACGAATACATTCTATCCGACGCTCAATACGAGGGCAGATCCTTGGCAAACAGTCATTGGATGGTATCAAACGTTCACACCGCATGTAGCTACAGGGCAGTGCAGAAAAACGCATCGGAAACAGAAAAAAGTTTGATGTGTATTGCGTGGCACATCCAACTTGCTTATGACCGAATGGGTGCATCGCCAACGTTGCCAATTAATCAGTAGATCTAAGCTACACACCGCGGTCGTCTTCATCATGCTGCAGTGGTTAAGTGTTCAGTTTGGTCCGTCAGTCCGTTCAGATCAGATCGGTATATTTCGAAGAACAGTGGTGATGCTACTTCCCCTTACACCACCACCAGTGGCAGCCTCCACCACCGCCGCCGCCGCCGCCGCCACCGCCTCCAGATGGACCACCACCGCCACCGCCGCCGCCGCCACCGCCTCCAAATCGCCCACCACCACCGCCACCGCCTCCTCCTCCTCCCGCTGTTGACAAGAGAGTGATGTTAAGGATCAGAAGCTGTCCTTGGCTGGCATTATCGTGTCACAAATTGCGAATGCTACTAATGCTAGCATTGTCCAGGCCTGTTTGTTCAACTCATCGCACAGGTGATACCAAAGTGAAGGATCACCTTGTATGTACCAAGACACTTATCCTACATCGTGATTACTGTCCTTAATGCCACGGCACTGAGGTCCAGTGATCAAAATATTTGAAGACAAATCTGACAATGACTGAACAGCACAAATCCGAATACCGTCTTCAAATAAATATGCATGATTCGACAACTCTGGCCACTCTGATAAAATTCAGCAGCCTTTGGGTGTGACAGTGGATGTCAAGGCCTTTCGATTTTATGCCTATGCCCTGCTAACAGTATCTGAAACACTCGATTCTTTTCCCGAGCAGTCTTCAATAGAGTGCTGCAAACGGAACCGGAACGGTGCCGCTTTGAGGTGGAGTTCAAACAAGTCTCTGCGGCGGCAGCCTCACACGGCCGCAGTGCAGTGGTACTCACGAGCTGCCGTGGCGACCGCCAGCAGCGTCGCCAGCAGAGCGAGCAGGAAGGTGGAGCTGAACCACTTCATGGTGGGTCTGATGCGGTCCGCTCACCGGTTTCACCTTTTATATCCAACTTAAGCGCGGTCAGTCACCTCCGAGGCGTTCTGCCGCGGGCGAAGCCACTGTCGCCGCAGCACGAGAAATCCTGGTATTTTTGGAGTCAAGAGGAGTTCGGCGAATCCGGAAGGGCGATTGCGGGCTTTCTCTTCTGAAAAAGGCCGATTGTACAGTTTAAGAAAGACAGGTTGGCAGTGGCCGCAGATTATTCGCACGTTCAGCTTTAGTTATCCAAGCTTTGTGGCGTCCATAACAGGGGGCCATCATCACAGCTTGAGAAGCTGGTCGGGCGGGCGGCTCCCCAACGTTAGGCGTGTACGTCACAAAGTCGCACTGGCTTGAGCGGCGGCGTTGCATTGCAACGTCGACTGCGTCGCTTGGAAAACAGTAGTCACGCAGGAATGCTGTGGTCGGTCTTGTCTACTGTCGTGCAGCATGGCGTCAAGTTTGTATTGTTATGTGGCCTCGGTGCGCGCTATTATGTCGCGCATGAGATATATTCAAAGTGGTGTGTGAGCGTTGTGCAAGAGTGAGCATCAAAGGCGTTTTTTTTGCAGCAACATGCGCATTTGCTCCTCCGAGGCGGCCTCTTGCAAAAATGCTAAACGGCACAATGAAGGCACTTTCGTTTTTTACATGAAAAACGATCCAACTGCCCTGAAAACATGAGTACACTGTTGCTCTTGAACTATAAATGTGGAGAATGCGGTAATCTGATTTGATCATTTTCGAGATCATGACTGATCCTGGCCATCTGGTTGAAGACCAGTCCCACACCCAATGTTAAACCATGCCTTCGACCAAGTGCAGCTCCTTCTAAGCAACTGGACATCGCCGGCGCGCCGAGGTGGGTATGCGTGTGCTTAAAAAGAAAATTATGGTCTGTTTTATGCAGAAATTTTTCGACCCGATTCGCAGTCCAATGCATGAACAATCTAAGCCGTTCTGTGTAGTTTGTAGACTGCAATACGAGATTCAAACGAGACTTTCCAACCATGATCTTGTTTGCAAAGTGGGGCCCGATTACCACACAAGTTGCACAGCCATTTATGCTATGCGGGCGTAGGGGGTGAGTGTCAGGTGCGTAGCCAGGGTTTGCGACAGGGGGGAGGGCAAGTTTGCACGAGCGAGTCCCAGCCCCATTGACGCCAATTTATGCACTGTGAACTGACTAGCAAATCCCACAACCGCTAATAGGCACAGTACCTAACGCATCAAAGAGCTACCAATATTGGTCTGCCCTGGTGCCTTAAACAGTTCTTTCAGCTGCTTGACGTACATGCTCGCCCGCCTATATGCGAGTCTTGTTACTAATGAACCACTTTTGGACTCTTCGTGTCGCGGTCCATGCTAGCGTCTGAGCTATTTACAAATAAAAGCTATTTACAAATTTCAAACAAAAGCTATTTACCTGGTCACCAAAGTTCGGGATTACATACAGTAATATCGGGGTAAACAACTACTGCTATGCCTAAATTATAGATCTTCAACCTCACGAGCAGAGACGAATGGGGACGGGGGGGGGGTCGGAGGCTGCGCTGTTCTCGTGATTTTTGCATCGGAAAACAGTAATGGAGGCGCCCCGTGCCCCCTTCCCCCCCCCCCCCCCCGGGGCAGCCGATGCACTGAGATGGGACTATGAAACGGGGCCATCCAAACAAATCCGTGGTTATGGCCAGAAGCGGTATGCGACAACGAAAGAGAGGGCATTTCCGGGTGCAACACGTTTTGTTGTCGTTGAGAAATAACACTGGTGACTTGTAATAGGGTCTGATTATTGCGCCTGTTAGGTACGTGCAAATGACTACGTTTCGTTGTGTCGCAGATCTAAGCTCCAGCTGTCGTGGACATGGTAGGGCATGCGGACGACGTGGAGGCCGCCTACCGGCAAACAGCCGCGAGGCGTCCAGTGCCCGCCCTGAACGAATTTGGCGAGGACGACGGGGTCAACGAATCGGGCGAAGACAAGCTCTATGGCGGTGACGGCGAGAGGACCGAAAATGGCCTCCGCCGCGGTGACGGGATGGACGAGGTCAACATCGAGCACAGGGCGCTGACCATCGTTGCCGGCCTCGTGGCGGTCAGGTGCAAACACCTCCATCCAAGTATGGGGCTGTCGACCCGAGAAGCACCAGCCGTGTACCTGACAGTTGGATACACGCGATTAGCCAAGGTGGTGTGATTCTACCGTTGCCGGCCTGGACGAGCGTTGTCGAGGCTTTCAAGATCGTGTTCCAGCTAGTGATGGGCTGAGGCATGGACTGAGACATTGGTATCGTCGACCGCCTCACAAAGCTCCTGCTGAGAAAGTTTTGCGCTGGACAAGCGGATTACACGGTAGCTGGTGACAACGCGCATCCATCTGCACCATATGAATATTAGGTGTTATGGTACGTTAGGCACTATGAAACATTAGTGGTTATGATACACTAGGCGCTCCTATACATTAGATGCTGTGATATATTTGGAGTGGTAGTGCATTAGTAGTTGTGAGACATTAGGTGATTTGATACACTGGACCTAATGGTACATTAGGTATAGTAACACATTAGGGGTTATGATATATTAGAGGTTATGAACAGTAGGCCTTGCGATACGTTAGGAGTTACGAACATTAGGTGTTGTGATACATTAGGGGTTAGGAGTATTAGGTGCTGCGATAATCCCCCGGGCTACTCTAAGTTACGTTAAGTTAGTTAAGTGCATGACAAGTGGCAATAGGAATTGTGCAACAATCAGCAACTTACAACTGCTGTTGTGATACAAACAGGCTAGAAAGGATGAGATGAAGTAATGTCTCCTTAGGTTAGGCACAGTTGGGCTACTGTCATAGAACTAAGCATTGGTGTTTTGTAAGAAGCAGTGACAAAATGCTCGTTTTCCCTGACCCCATCTTAACAGAAGCCAGAGGTATGTTTATTGTGTTTGACTTGGTGATGGGCTGACGTGTAGGCGTCCAATGTTTTTTTGCTTGAGCGTTTTATGTTTGTCGAATATTTTGTTGTTATTTTGTTATTCAATTCCTTTGCTTTGTTTTGTGTTAAAAGTGCTGTGGAAGGAAAATGCAAAGTGCAGCATCCAATTAGTGGTGTTAATAATTTTTCATGCTCATCACATTGTCATGAAATTACTATGCTTTGTTGTATTTCGTTTCACTTTAATGGTCTAAGATGTTAAAAAAGTAAAACAGTTTGGTCAGGTTTCTGATATTACGTCAATGCCAACTTGAAATAGAAGTCTTTGCTTGCTAAAGCATCAGTCACGAGCTCTTAAGTGCCATATTTTGTGAATTGATTCTTTCACTCCCTCACGGTCTTTTTGCGACGAAATTTCTCACTTCCACCATAGTTCAAAAGCGATTCTAGCTCCGTCTTTACACGTGTTTTATGCCGATAACTCATGCAGTTTATGCTGGCGTCGCTCCGCGCACGACTTCCTCGGGTATCTGTGAGGTTGCGCCGATTATGCGATCGGTGTATTGTTCATGCAGTCTTCTATTGTGTCATTTTGCGTATGCGATGATGTGCTCACCTTTATATAACGTCATTGAAGTGTATGCTTTCTAGCGGTTTCATCGGGTTTTCGAGACGTAATAGATTATGACAAACCATGCCTTTATACACAAACCCATGGACCAGACACATAACAGCGTGTACTTCTCTTCTCTCTGTCTGTATCTACTCTGTCGAATGGGCACGATTGGTTGAACACGGCCGTGCAGTACACCATTACCTGCCGGCCAGCCCGCCTCAAAGCCTATGCTGCACCTGCATGACTTTTATTTGCCAGGGAGAAAGCATACCCCGGCGGTGGTGGTAGCTGCCAAGCCGCGTGTGGTAACACAGATATATGCGGGGCGAGTCTTTATCAAGCTCCCGAAAGGATGTCGTTCACCACAAGCGTCCTCGTCACGAAATGTGATCAGAGGCGTGCAAAGCCGCGACACGTGCCAGACGGCCGCCATAAACGAAGCCCCCGATCACAGTCGGACCACGTAACACCACGACCAGTGGAACGCCTTTTAGAAATTCCGTCATTGCGTGCTGACTTCTGTGTTGGCGCCTGGGCCAGAGGCTTGAGAACTAAACCTGCTCAGCTACTGCGTGATGTCAAACATCGCCACTTCCTTCTGCGGTTAGCATTTTTAGCGTGGTCCTTTGCAAACGAGTCCCTCTCTCCTTGGAGTAGGATTTACAACAGTCATTGGCCCCCACTGCGGTCAGCATTTTATGCACGGTTCTCTTTAAACGGCTTTCTCATTTCTTGGAGAGGCATAAGACTACAGATAGCTAACGAAGCACAAGAGTGTCGAAGCGCTTAGTTGCACCTGCCCACGTTGCGTCATCCAGGGCAGATCACATCATGCAGACACGCTGCAGAACTGCGAGTTAGCACCCACGGAAGGTTCAGCGGACAGCTGTTTCGCAAAGAGAGCAGGCCTGCAAAGGGGCCGAGAGGCAGGAGTTACCTGCGAGAGAATCAGTGGCTGCGTTCGACGTAATGATCATGAAGGGTAATTGAACCGTGATAACAATTTTTCTAAGTCCTAAAACAATTACGCTAAGAGCGTTTGCATTTGTGTATGAAGCTTTTAACTGAAAAGGCTACCTTTAAGATATTTCGGTGGAGTAAACATCCGGTGTCCTAGCATTGCCGACTCTGTGTATAAAGCAACATCCGATGAGGAGGATTTTTCCCTCCGTTCCCGCATGTTTTGTGTGAATTTTTCACTACCACCTGATATTGTCTAACCACGCATATCAAACCCACGTTTCCCTTTTCGTGGCTTAAATGTGGCATCCAAAACCGAGCTCACTTGAAACCAACAAGCATAAGCAGTGCTCCACAGAAACTGGACACCTATGGCTGCATCCTGCCTCACCTACATTTGAATCATGTCTATGTATGCACAGAGCAAGGACGCCAGGTACCTCCAAGCCCAAGAACCCCAGCGACTCCAGCCGCTTGCATACGCCAAGTTAGGCTTATTTACAAAGTGGATCACAACTGCAGCTGTGCGCCAAACGCAAGAGTTTCACGCATCCCCAAATTTGTTTTGGTCGCACGACACAAGCACCACACAACCGAAGCAAAACCTGGTACAAACGGCAGCAAAGCCTGGTGGATAATCTTGCTCCACGTATTTCTCTTACCCGAAGAAACTTGACCACTAAATTGCATCACTCCCGAAATGCAAGAGTGAAAAATTCAAGAAATGCCTTCTAAATGAAATTATAAAGCTGAATATCACCCTTTGAACACTCAGTTCTACAGAAATTTAGTCAGTGAGCCGGCGAAAAAATGATACCAACAAACTATCATTCTTTATATTCATTGAATTAGTTGTTTTATCATCCGAGCGTAGTACAACTTCATTTTTCCCCTTTCTTTCCGATTGCCTTCAAGTACTCTATCTATGGCTCAAAACGTTGACCCATTCCTTTGCAAAATTTTGCAAACTTGCACATGTTCCATACATGCTTTGTATTAATCCGCCATCCGCCCAAACAAGTTTGATACACACCCAAGAGTGAACAATTCATAGGCAGTGAAAGAGACAATTTGCAGCACTGGACTTATTTTTAACATAAGATTTGCGCTGTTTAAACCCCCAGTTACGCGGTTTTTTGGTTCATGGCGAGCTCAATAATAATAAATCTAAGCCATGCTAGGTTTGCGACCTCATCACGGTACATTATCCTAGCGCGCGTGGCCTTGGGACTGGTCTGGCGCAGCTTATACAGAAGTGTTTGATAACGAAATTGCTTTATCATGCAGACCTTCTCTTTCTCGTTTCGCATTTTATTTTGCAGGTGGGTGAGCATAACTGATATCTATATTTTGTGGGTGGGTTGGATGACCCTGTCTTTCAGCAAACCATGCGAAAGACGCTGACTTTTTATGTGGGGGAGCGGGAAGAAGCGTGCTCTTAAAGGAAATGTTCCACATTTGAAGACACTGAGGTAAGCACCAGATATGATGGGAAAAGCTTAATTGTAACTATTCGTAAGTTTTCAAGGCTCAAAAACGACTCTTAGCAAAATTTCGAAGTTTGTAAAAATGCGCCCCATTACGTCATCGTTTGGTGGCGTTATGGAATGGTTTTGTGACGACAGCAATACCTGGCAGCATCTGGCAGCCAGACCTAAAGAATACCTCGAAACGCGCTAAAGCTGACGCCCGCCGGCCATTCTAGTGGCGAGTGCTATGTGGGGTGACCGGCCCGTGAATGGCTTGGTTGTGAATTTTTGTATTGACACTGGTCGTCGGACAAGCTTTGGTGAAAGGCTCGACATACGCAACGTAGTGATCGCCGGCTTTTATGGTAGATTATTAAGAATCTGCACCACAATAACCGCGATATGCTGTGAAAACCGTCATGTAGTGTCGTGAATCTCTAACCGAAACCTGCCGAGGACTGTTGAAGATATCAATACTGAACTGTCGACCCGTACTTGCCTGCAATGCTGTAGTCGTGACATTGATATCTTGTGATGTATGCAGTACTTGCTTTTTTGTTTCTTGTAACTGGAAGTGCAGTCACATGCCAAAGTTAACAATGAATCTGTAACATAACCATGAATTGATCACCAAATCATTGCTATTGCTATGGTAAATATGGTAAAGGAGCCACCAAGAATGCTTTCCTTGCACATCATTATTTATTTAGTCACTAGTTTGCCCTGAAACAATCATCGTGGTGTTACGGCATTCCGGCTCACGTCCTTTGGCAGCGCTAAATCAGCTGTTAAGTCATTCATATATTCTAAACTGTTTTCTCGCAGGCTTGACATAAAACAGTCAACCAATGTGGTACATTGTGAGATGGCACTGGTCAACAGCGTCATTGTGGTCTACTCCAGAGCTGTACTGTGGCATGACATAATTAACACTGATATGGTTTTTGTACTGCAATCCCCCGTTGCTTTCATAATATATTCCATCATGAGAAGGCTGGTCAAGTGTGTTTTCTTGTATTTACTCTGCATCTGACATGCGACTGGCCAGATACAATATGCCGACCACTCGCAGCAAAGTACACAACCAATAAGTGTCTCCACTTGTTCAGCCTGTTTTGTGAATCCCCAATACGTGAGTAACACATGCAAACACATCTTTGGCAAGACACATTCTGCATTCAATGATAATGAGAACTAGCATTTCACTCCCCAACCAATATCACATGACATTCTACCAGGAGCATCCATCCTCACTGGACAATGCCTAACGCCCGCCAGGGCGAGCAAAGCGGGGCTAGCTAGTCATGACAAATGCAACTACTGGAATCGACGTGCCGGGTGCGGCTGTCCGCCAGGCTCTCTCGACTCTCGTCCGGCCCATGTCCGCGGTGCACATTTGGGTTTGCCACACCGCAGTGCTTTGACGGACCAGTGATGGTGACCTGCATACGCTTGTCCACGATGGCCTCCAGGAGCGGGCGCGCGTGTGGAGAGGTACTCGACAGCGTCACCTCCCACAGGATGCACTGGTCGGAGATACGGCTGTAGACGCGAGACGTTCTGGAACCATCCAACAAAGTTGGGTCATAATTAATTCACAATGGCATCCATCAGCATGGACTTTTGTTGCTAACAACATGCTTCCCAGAAAATAATAATTCTGACAAAAAGCAAAGCAAAAACAAGCATAAACACCATATTACAAAAAAAACTTTCACCACTTAGCTACACCAAGCCACCAAATAATGACGTTCTATAACTCTGTCCAAACCATTTCCATGAATGAATTTCTGGGATCAGTGTCCAAAACAACGGAACCTAGTATGCACCTTGAACACATCTGATCGTAGGAATACCGTTTGAAGAAGAATTATGACGTTCCTGCATATGCTACATTGCTCGGTAGAGTCCACCCCGCCCTCTGACATCAATCCACCGGATGCAGGCCATCCCAGCCATGGGCAAAATAGCGAGCAACACCGCTGTTCCCCCTCACCCACCGCCGCGCGTGCTAAGGCAGACATACGAACTGAGGCGGACAAATGCTACTCGGAGTCACCGCCAGGTACATAACATCCATTGCATTTTTTGAAGGGCACTCACTGTAATCATATTTTTTTGCTCGTTTTGGGAAAATGAAATAAGAACTTTCTGGACTGATCCCAATCTCTTAAAGGGCGCAACGATGCCATAGTTAAATACTGCTTTTTACGCGATCACAAGATTAGCAACCGTTTCTTGACTACTAGCCACTATCCTGAATACCACAAATAATCAAACCCATGACTACACATTGCTGTGTTAGCAGGTGATGCATGTACTGCTGTGCTGGAGTATTCAGTGCGCCCCTTGGAGTCGTCAAGCCACACGGCGCGCCCGCGGGGAACTGCCGGTGGCGCCGCGCGGTCGCCCCCCCCCCCCCCCCCCCTCCGTCCGCGCTTAGCGCCCTAGGGTAGCCACCGATGGCGCCGCGCGGCCGCTCTTAGTCTGCGCCCAGCGCCCAGAGGCAGCCGCCGCTAGCGCCGCGCGGCCGCTCTTAGTCTGCGCCCAGCGCCCGGGGACAGCCGCCGTTGGCGCCGCGCGGCCACGCTCAGTCCGCGCCCAGCGCCAGGAGGCAGCTGCCGTTGGCGCCACGCGGCCGCCGTCAGTCCGCGCCAACGCCCACGGGTGCTGCAGCACATGCCTGTTGAGGGCGAAGTAGGTGACAACGAAAGTGAGCGGCTCGGACACACCAAACTAGAGCCCGATCAGCGCCAGTATGGTGAGGCATGGCAGTGCTGCCGACGAGTCGTATGCCCACGGCACGCAGCTCAGCAGCAGCGTGATGTTGAACACGATCCTGTGGACGGGCGACAAGCGGGGTCTCAGTGGGAGCACCATCGACACATTCCACAGCGGCCCGACCCCACCCACGATAGCCACGGCATCCAGCGGAACAGACATCTCACCCGACCCCTGAGCACAGTGATTTCTCCTCTGTGGGGCACAGACATTGTCAATGACCACGATTTCGTTGGCTGCGTTCACCCACTGCACTGCGATTGGGAGCAGGACTCAACGGCACAGCCTCCCGTACACAACGCATCGTCAGCTGATTCAAACGTGGTAATTATCCAAGCTTGATACATGTTACGCCCAAGTGTGTTTCCACCAAGTGCTGAATATATAGCGACGCCGAAATCGCACAAATATGGTACACGCATGAGCGGCGCAAATTCTGTGCCAGCGCGGCGGGTGGGCGCGGCCCGGCGCCGACTCGTCCGCGCCGGCGCACACTCTGTCCGGAGAGAGCGGCGGCCCGGTGCCGGCAGCTCGGCGACAGCTGGGCACTCGATCTGACGGGCGGCCCGCCGACTGTCACTCCCCAGCCCCGGCCGGGGACGGCTGTCACTCCCAAGCCCCGGTCAGGGACAGCTGTCATTTTCCAGCCACGACCAGGGACGGCTGTCACTCCGGATTCTGATCCAGCCGGCCTATGCACATGAACCCAGCTATCAAGTTGCAAGACCCAAGATGCCTGACAGCTCTGCTACACGCGGCCAACAAGCGGACCCAGAGCACAGCTGGCTGGCTGCCAGTAAGGCCCAGCACCCAGCCGGGCGGCGGGGCAGTGCCACGGGGCGTCCCTCGGCCACGCCGTCCACCACAGCAGCGCCATAGCATGGCCTGGCTGTGGCTGCACGAACCGCACAATCTCGCAGCACGCTCAAACTGACGAACTGACGAAAACTGACTCACGCTTGAACTAAAGCTCAAAATCCAACCCCAAAAGAAAACACTCTGACCTAGATTCTGGTCTTGGAGATGGCGTACACGCTGGAAGCACTGGGGTGCCTGGAACACCTTCCCTGAGCTGAAAACATTCAAGTACATCAATCATCATG
Organism: Pollicipes pollicipes; assembly: GCF_011947565.3. NCBI lineage: Eukaryota > Metazoa > Arthropoda > Thecostraca > Pollicipedomorpha > Pollicipedidae > Pollicipes > Pollicipes pollicipes. The sequence goes on along the minus strand of NW_023596225.1, from coordinate 8,757,020 downwards.
ATCAATAAGATTAACAATGAACAAAACTGTCACATAATGTACAGGTTATAGGACAGCAATGTTACATATGCTCCAAGTATAACACAGAACAATGTTTTACTTGCATCATGTGACTGTTGATGTTAGAAATGAACTCAGTCAGCCTAGCTAACACACACCATTGATATTACACCATTTAAGACCAACACATCATAAATCTACCCCAATGCCATGCATTTCGCAATATACTAACTGGTAAACATTTGCTTACAGGCATACTAGAATTTATGACTTAATAATGACCAAAAGAAGACATGAAAACAAATGGGACAAAAGATGGTCACAGAAATTTCACATGCGTTCTAATGTTAAATAAGTTCGAGCCTGAATGCCAAGGCTAAATCAGAAGGGTCTGGCAGAAACAAATAAAGAGAATCCTGGCATTCACAGACTTGCAGAGATGGCACAGCATTGGCCCTCAGCCTTTTCCTTTTAGTTGCTAGGCTAGAAAAAGCTTCCAATGAAAAAATGTGCCTCGCACACTCCTTGCCCACGCGCCAGAACGCTGATGCAACATGCATCAAGCCTCTCCTGTAGGTAGCCTTGCTGAGCTGGGAATCTGAAATGATCCTTATAATTAGGAAATTGAATTACTATACAATGCAATGGACATCTACTTCAAATGAGTAATACGAACTGAAAATATCTGCCCACAGGGTGTGGTTTAATACTTGTGCTAAGCGGCGATTCATCAGGAGTACAGACTGCAGATGACATCTACGTTGCCCAACATGCCTGACACATGCTGAAATGCTAGTCATCCCAAAAATAAGTAATGCAAGCTGAGGCCATGCACCCATGAACTCTGCGAGCTGTGAGCATGGTGCATGACTGTCACCACCTTAAGTGAATGGTGAGCAAATTTGATGTTCTGAAGTAGTTGCAGTAACATCCCAACAGTAATGTCATTGTCGGAATATGACAACTGGGTGCTCAGTTTAGTGCAAATCTGATAACAGCCCATATAATTCAGTGATAGGTTGAGCACACTGATGATATCTGCAATCTGGAGCAATGGATTAATTGTTGAGACTGATATCCCTGGTCCTGACGTGACTGGCAAAAGTAATCTTGAATTACATATCTATTTATGCAAGTGGTTACATCAACTAGCCAAGGTAAATACAACCTCCATGATGCCTCCATGAACATAGAGAGAAAGGTAGGAGATGGGAGCGGGCAGAAATATTTGAACTCCCTCAAAAATGCCAGAATTAAGTTGCTCCCATATTTCACACACAATGTGGGTAGGAAATATCCCATGTGCAGGTGTTTGTCATCACCCACATTGGGCTGTGTAGTGGCAGTGTCGTCATCCCCGCCTACTCACTCTGAAAAAACCGATCTACTCTGCCTAACATCAACATTTTTGTGCCAAACCTGCGCCCATGTGCCATACTTGGGCCTAGTCAATTGCTCTCACAGTTAACATGGTGTATATTTTTGTTGTAACAATAAAGTACATCAACAAAACCACTTTTCAAATAGTTGGCAACCGTAAACTCAGCTCCTAGCACTTGCACCCGCTCTTCAGCTGCCGCGTGCATCTGCTTTTCATTGACTTTGTTTTATCTTTGAAGGCAGTTTTGCCGGACATTGCTATAATTGCACGCCCATTCCTCAAACTGTGACAAAAGCTGAAAGCGACCACACACCATACTCGAAACTGCATGCGACATTGAGACGTGTATAACCTGAACTTATTTCTACGACGTCGGTGATGCGCCAGACATATTCGGCGCGAAGTGTCTTTAACAGATTGGGAGCGAGGTACTTACGCGAGCACAGTCAAATGATTCTCGTTTGTCCTGCGATCACCACACACACAACACTTTGCGTTGTGTATTTCGCACCGACGCAAACAGGACACTGCATAGGAGTGGGGAAAATGCTCCGTCAATGTGGGCCGCACAACCCGAAATTGCTCACGCCTATGTTCGCGACATACATTCGGCAGTACAATATTGCTAACAGCCAATCATCTTCCGCGGACTGTACCACATGTGCAGCATCATCGCCTTTGCGAATGTATCAGCGCCCATGCTGTTTTGACCATAACAAACAGCCTGTAATATCACGTGGATCTAATGGCGTATCTATGGCGTCATTTATCAGAGGGCGATTTTGAAGTTGGCTGTATACAAGCCTTTTCGTACTTTGCGGGCGTGTAACTCAGGAACCAGAGCGTTGTGGGTCTTAAAAAGGGCATATCCCGTGAACTGCATCAAACTGTCCTCAAGATGGCCATTTCAGTTCAAAACGCCATACAAATGTGAAACATTCCCTTAACGAGCCGGTAAGTTTCTCCTGTGAAGCAACTTATTACTAGCCTGCCTGCTTGGTTTACGCATGGTTTGTAACAAGATTTAGTCATTGTCTATTAAATCCATCAAGTTGCGTTCATAAGACAAGTTATGATGCCACAAGACATGTGATTTAACTATTTTGTTCCATATTTCTTGATTATTTGCCTCAAATTTGGTTGAAGTGGTCCTCTTGTCTGCTTTAACCAGATGTTGTTCCTTAGTCGCCATGGTTTACTGACTGGCAAATGACTACAGTAGATGTACACTATATTTGTCAACATAGGAATACCTTAAGTTGCATAGCAGTTGCAAGGTGGGGTGGATATAGTTTCTAGCAAATAGACCCATCCCATCAAAAATGCCGAAGCAAAACTCTCAAACCTTAAGCACTGAAATATCAGCACAACGAAATATAAAGATGATGTTTTTGTGGCAGCTGAACAGACAAGCAGGCAGAACCTAGTTTGTGGCCCTGTATAAATAATGTTTAAATTTGGTGAAGAAAGATGGTTTTATAGGGCATGCCCACTATTGCCCATGCCAGAGGCCAACATAAACTGCTGTTCAAAGTTGAGTTGAGTAGCTTTCATTTGCATGTTTACAACTTGTCTGATGTCAATAGGCTGACACCAAATGATTGAGCCAAAACACTGGTTAATAACCAGCCCCAAAAATAAGCCTTATCATGTTTTTTAACACAACTGCTGCTGTCGAAATATAGATGAGGTGAGTGTGAGATGATGTTTAACAGGCTACTCTAAATTAGGTTAAGTTGGTTAGTGCAGTGCAAGTGGCAGCATGAATTTTGCAAGAATTGGTTACATTCATGGAATTAAGCATTGATTTCGCAAGAGACAGTGAAATAATATTGTATTTCCTGACCTCATCTTAACACGAGCCAGAGGTGTGCCTGTTCTGTTCAATTTGTGGTGTGTTGATGTGAACGGGTCCCAGATTTTTTGTTTGTATGCTTAATGTTTTTTTTTTGTATTTGTTGTTGTGTTTATTGTTCAATTCCTTTGCTTAGTTTTGTGTTAAAAAATCCTGTGGAAGGGAGGTGCAAAGTGCAGCATCAAAGCATTGTTGTCATATAGTTTTTGATGCTCATCATGCTGTCAGGAAATTACTATTCTTTAATGAATGATAATTTCATTGCATCTTTTGTTTCACTGCAATAACCTAAGATTTAAAAATAAACGGACCAATTTTGTCATGTTTATGATATTATATCCCTGCCACCCTTTGTTTGCTGCAGCATACCTTACTAAGTCATAAGTTCCAACTTTTGTGAATTTAATTTTTCACTCCCGCACGGCCCTTTTCCCATGATATTTTTCACTCCCACCCTAGTTTATAAGCGATTCTAGCTCACTGTTCGCATCCCTGTCCTCCTAAATGGGCGTGCTCCACACTTATATGTGGTTCTGAACTGAAATAGCCATCTTGAAGAACTTTCGGTGCTGTTCACAATCCTGACTTTCTTAACACCTAAGCCCCTCTAGTTTCTGACCTAAACGCCCGCGAAAATGGGGAAGGGTATATCGGTGAGAGTACTTCAAAGTTACCTTGTCATCACCACACCATAATAACGTCATTAACATTATGTCATTCCATAAGCCACGCGACGATCAAGGCCAGGAAAAATATAATGCTGGATGTGTTCATATCTGGCGTTTGTGAGCGCCATTTTAAATATAACAGGCGCCAGTTAGCTCGTAATCAATGCTGTGCAAGGTACCATGACGTAATCAAACCATGGCACACCGAACAGCATATTTAGTTAACAGAGACTTGTGATGTCTAGAAATAGTCTTTTTCACTTAAAAGGCATACCAATGGTTATAAGTGAGTTTGTTTCACCACATCTGATGGCATATGTCTAATGTCATATCATTCATCACATGTTCATTACCTTCATCTTTGAAATCTTCCCTTTTACACCTAAACCCCTCTAATTTCTTAGGTACACGCCCGCAAACATGAGCAGACTTTTTCAGGAAGGCTATTTTGAAGTCGCCCAGGCATCCATGACGACATAATAGCGTTATTCAAATCTTGCCATCCCATTAGTCGTACGACGATCAAAGCCGATGCAAATATAATTGTCGAGTCGTTCATATCTGACGTTGATGAGCAAGCTTTCCAGACACAACAGCCGGCCATTGGTTTCAATCAACGATGTGCAAGATACCATTACGTGTTGCGGGCGTATTTATAAAATGGTTAAGCTGTGTTGTTTGGAGCAGTCTTTTCCACGTAACAGCATGCCGATATTATAAGAGAGGTTATTTTACATCTGATGCTGGCTTCAATATCTTGGACTGTAGAACATTACAGTTCATGATTTCAGCTGAACCTGTCCAATTGTTACATGCAAAGTTGAGCAAAGCACAAGGTAGACGACCCAGTGAACATGGCATTTGCTTCGAAAATGTATAAGACATATAGAACAAAACGGTGTTCATTTTGGAGGTCATCAATGGTTGATGTTGCTTTTAATGACATCACTGACTGCTGTCTTCGACTACCTGTTTTAACGTGGATAACGCTAATGTTGTCCTGATATCGTTGCTCTGTAAATAGATTTTTTGACCATATGTCTTAACGCGGGGTGCTTGTGCTGTTCCCTAAGCATTTTGAAAATTTTTGGGCAACTAACGATGGCATATTGAGTGGAACATTGCGAACATCACGGCCAATGTCCTGCGCAATTTCCAGTCTGCACCTTTTGCTCAAGTGTATTGCTAATCAAACAGCACATTTTTGTGATGCATTTAGCCATATTTACCTGTGCTCACAAAATAACAAATAAGATAACAGTATAATTACACATAAGTCAATCAAGTGAAGCATCGCTTAGTTCCTGTGATGGTATGAGCGCAAATTAAGAATTTTGAATGACCTTACTCATTACTTAAATCTTAGCTGTTTTTCACTTAAGGTACACCTCTCCAGCTTTTGACTCGCAGAGTTTTACAAACAAAACAGCATATAATGTAGTGCATATGTTTCTTGGTACGATAACATGTAACAGGCTGCAGAACAAACATGTAAGTTGTTCCATGTTTCAATACCCCGAATGGCATATAACTCCCAAGTTGGTTGGTGGTGTTTGAGCAGCTAACCGACGCGAGCTGGCGCTGTCATTCTGGCCATAATCGTTTATGCAAGTTTTGGGAAAATAAGCCGTCACATGTAGGCTCATTAACAGCTTGAAGCCTTCAATGCAATTAACATACAGTGTGAAAGGTCCAACAATAATCCAAAGGCATATGAACTTCACAATAATGAACGCCGTCTCGCGTGCGCGAAAATCGTCTAAGTCTTACAATACAGTACAATGGTGTCTGAAATGGACTCGAGGTTTGGGTTCT
>NW_023596225.1:8674155-8750366 GCF_011947565.3 Pollicipes pollicipes | reverse complement strand
CGAAATATACCGATCTGATCTGAACGGACTGACGGACCAAACTGAACACTTAACCACTGCAGCATGATGAAGACGACCGCGGTGTGTAGCTTAGATCTACTGATTAATTGGCAACGTTGGCGATGCACCCATTCGGTCATTAGCAGGTTGGGTGTGCCACGCGATACACATAAAACTTTTTTGTGTTTCCGATGCGTTTCTCTGCACTGCCCTGTAGCTACATGCCTTGTGAACGGTTGATACCATCCAATGACTGTTTGCCAAGGATCTGCTCTCGTATTGAGCGTCGGATAGATTGTATTCGTCTTTCGACTTACTGGAACGGCCCGGCACAAACGGCAAGTTGCTACATACGAGCACAATATATCTGTTGAGAGTTCCGTGATGGAGCAGAACTTTGGCACGATCAAAGAAAGTAACCCACGTCTAACTCTCGCGTAGATTTTACTCTTGTTCATAACGTGGACTCGTTGGAAGTGGTGTCGATGGTATCCTGGTTTTTCCAAATTCAGAATAATAGAGCCTCGCTGAAATCAACTATTGATGAACTTGTCTCAACGTGATCCCGCGATTGGTTTCAATTAGTATGTTGCTAAGTCAATAACTGATGGCAGTAGGCAAGTTCAAAGGTACACTTTTACCAGAATCGGTTAGTGCGGAGCATGATGACTCGTAGTTTGCTCGTGCTATACTGGCATATTTTGGTGTAGGGCTCCGTAAATATAGCAGCATTACTGTCAGCATCTTTTGACTCGTATTCCGCTCTGGGCCCATTGCGATGCGAGCTCGCGAGCCCGGCGCCGTCTCCGCACTCCGCCTCAGCCTCCACCTTCGAACAACCTGCAGAGTATTCTAGGGACAATTAAACAGCATCCTAGTGTCAAAACACGCACATGCAGTACCTAAAAGGCTGCCGCGATTTTGGTGTGATTCCACGACGTACTGGAGAGATCTTCTCATAAGGTATTAAGGAGAGGGGGGGGGGGGGGGCTGACATATCCATGCTGAATTCAGTGGTGAAAATTTCGTGCAGATCGGTCTGTTAGCCTTGGAGTTCGAGATGCTGAGCAAACAGGAAAACAACGTTGAGATCATTTGGTGAGCCGCGACACATGTCATGCCTGACGTGCATTCCAAAACAGCGAGATCATCAGCCATGCTGAAGACAATATTGCAAGTCTCGTGACAGTCAATTGCATCGCCAGATTGTCAGGAAGTACGAATTTTTGTCAAATTATTTCATAACCTGGAAGCCTATGCCAGGCTGCGATACTGAAAATGACCCACAAATCATACGCACCGAAGTTAATGGTACCGCTTACGAAAGAGCCAAAGCTCGAACCTTGCATCATCGTTTTGGAGCATATTTGCCAGTGTAGGCGTACATTTTCATTTATCGTGTTTTGCGCGCCACCCGCCCGCGACCGGAGGGGTTTCGCGCACAGAGCGTGGGAACGCAAGCCAGCCGGCCGTGGTCAAGGGCTCCCTCTCCCCTCCATCACACTCCCCCCGCACCCCCCCAAGAACCCCCGCCGCGCAGGCGCCGCCGTCGCCCCAGATGCCGTTTCGAGAGCCGCGCCACGTGGGAACTGGGCCAGAGGGGGACGCGCAGGGCCCGCCCGAGGCGAGAGCGGGCTGGCCTTGCGTCGTCGCCAGCGACACCACGCCCGAGATCTGGCCTAGGGGCACGTCGAGGGCCGGACTCTGGCAGCGGCGCATGCCGGCCCGGCGACGGATTGGACGGAGGGGGCGAGGCGGCAAACCGATTGGGTCACGCAAGGCGACGGAGGCGGGTCGACCCAGTTGAAAGGCATCGAAATTTTATAAATTATCATGCGAGGGCCTCCGGAGAGGATACGGACCAGGGCAGTACAGAGTGCGGGGAGTACGGACCAAGAGTTGCGACGTTCGACGCGGCGGACAACGGGCACCGACGACAGCGCACACGATGTGAGTGCCCAGACCGTTGACCCCCCACCCCCACCCCCCCTCCTTCCATCTTACCGGGCCATGGACGGCTGGCGCCCCGAGTGTGCCCTTCCGCCCCGCTTCCCACCGGGCGGCGTAAGCTGCGGTTACCGCAGAGCCGGGGAAAGGGGGAGGGGCTCGTGGGTGTGAGTGTAGGTGTGTATGTCGCGGTCTATGAGTGATGTTTTGCTTCGTTGTCTTTGCGTATGAATACAGGTATTGGATTGCGTAGCGATGGCTTAGTGAGGGAGCGAGGCTGGACGAGGTCGGTTCGGGCGGCGAGAGCCCGCGTTGGGCGGTGTCGTGTCCGGAGCCCGGACGCATGCTTGGGCGCAGCGGCCAGTTCGTTGGCATGCCCCGTAGGCGTCCGGAGCTTACCAATGGGGAAGCCATGCAGAGGCGCATCGGCTTGTCTGGGCCCTCGTCTGGCCGTCGTCGCGGCCGGACGCAATGTACGGGCCGCGCCGACATGCAATGGTGGCAGGATGTGGGTCAGGTGGACCGTTCGCCGTACATTTCTCGTTTCGTTTTCTTGTCAATAGTTAGAAGCAGGTTTAGTGTCAATAGTTAGGGGCAATAAGCTGGAACCTCACGGGTTCGATCCAGCGCGCATGCTCGGCCTTTCTCACGTAATAGGTTAGCGCGGTCTAGCTCCCGCATGCCGCGCGGATGCCCCCAGCGAGCGCGTGTATTGCCCGGCTTTTATCTCCCTCTTCCTTTCACTAGGTCTGGATCGCTCTCTCGCCAATTGATGCCCCGCGCTACTGGTTCATTAGCGAATATCCATCTCGTCCGAGATGGATCCGACACGGACGCCGGGGGTTTCGGTATGGGGGAGAATGGCGTCGAATTCTCCGAACCGAACATGACCCCGGTATGTAGGCTAGAGGTCGGAGAGAGACCGCCTGCTCCGGGATGTTAAGGCACTAGCGGTTGAGGTGCGCCGGGCCCGCGGTATCTCGAAGGATTTCCCGCAGTTCCGCGAGACCGGAGGAGGTTACTGTGCCGGGGTGTCGCCCGGGCCGGCGTTCGGGAGGAGACACGGACGCCATCTGTCAGTCGCTATGGGCAATGCGGTAGAGGGCAGCACCGACGGTGCGCGATGGCGGCGCGGGCACCCGCGACCGGCCGGCAGATGACAGTCTGTCGCTGGTGTGGATGGACGGAGCGGTCCACCGCTCCGGCCCGCCGGCAGGCGAATAGCCCGGCGCGGCTGGTGAAGCAAGGACGAGGAGCGCAGACGGCCTCAGTCCCTGCTTTACGCAGAATAGACGTTTTGTGGGTAGCGCTGGCACAAGACGCAGAGTATTCTCTCTCTTTTTTCGAGAGCGGGCCGACTCGTTTTGTTGTTTTCCACTTGACCCAGGCGTGACGGCCTAAAGAGGCGTTTGGTCATGAAGTGACCTTGGATCCGTGGGGGCCGCCTGGGATACGCGATTGTGCAGGGCGGTAGCGGAGTCTATCCGTGGTGTCTCCGCCTTGGGAGTGGGCAGGAGTCAGTCCGCTCTCTTCCGACGTGGTGCACGCCGGGCCTTATGAGCGATTGATGACGGGATGTTCGGGACGAATAGGGATCCTGTCATCGACGCTCATAGGGAAGGCGACGAGGAGTCAGGTCGTCGGACAGGCCGGTCAGGCCGAGTCTCCAGAGCGCGCCGGCCGAGGAGACCTTAAGGCGTGAACGCAGGTCGCGCCGGGCGCTCGTCGTCTGCCGAGAGGCTCCAACCGTCCCATGAGCGCGCTGTCCTGCCTCCAGGCCTCTGAGGGACGCGCCGTGGGGCGGTGCCTTGCAAAGCCTGCTCCGGCGGACGGGAGGCGAGGGCGCAGAAGCGCCGGAAGCGACGCCTCCGTGGCTGGACGGAGGCGCCGCCTAAGAGCGCCCTGCCGCGGCGAGCGGAAAGCTGCGAAACGGGGGTGCGGCCGTTTGAATGAGGAGCCGCCCATCGTGGAACGCAACGTGGGAAGCATCGTCCAAATAGGGAGCCGTCACCTGGTAGGTCAGGCGAGGGGAGCGATGTCGCCGTTCAGCTTTGGACAAACTCGGTGGATCGGCCCAGGCAACTGCGTCGGTGTCAAGCTGCAAAATCATCGTGATATGCCTTTGAACGGGGCTTAAACGTGCATTTATGGCAAGACCGAAATGTGATAAGTGAATGGAACTTAACGAGGACCCATGCAGACGAGCCAATTATAATGTCAAGGTGCGGTGGGAAAAAAGGGGGGGGGGGGGCTCCACCCGTGGTGTGCCAAGGATGAACGAGATGGTGTGGGCGGCAGCGTATGCGAATGCTTGGAATGAGTGTGATGGGCGCCGAGGGCGTGGAGTCTGCATGGATTAATTAAGGCGCGGGGGGGGGGGGGGTCCCAGGGTCATTACCTAGTGGGCCCTTGTCAATATAATTCGCCAGTGCGGGGGACCCATGCCGGTTAGGCGTATTAGTATGCACGCATTCCCGTTTTTGCCCCATTTAAATGTTATCGCTAGCGAAAGGGTGGAGGTGGATACCGTGGTTAAGGGCGCACAGCCATGGGCGGGGAGACAGCCGTTCATGGTGCCTGACCGGATCCGCCATCCCGCCAATGCCCCGGTCACCCGCTTCATCCTAGCTCTGTGGCTCACATGAGTGTGTGTTGACGTCGGGTGTACCGGAGCCACAACGTGTCGAGCCGTGCGCTAACATCATGGAGCTCGTACGCTGACCAATGGGCTCCTCATTATAAATTTGCTCTCGTGGGAGGACGTGACAGCGGCAACCGGCGGCGTGCAACATCCAGCGGCGGCCAGGAGACCCCGCCCCATCGCACCGCACCACCACCCCAACACACCACTAACCCCCCCCCCCCCCCCCCCCACAGAGCTGGCTCCCGAACGTGGGGCTTTCATTGGCAGCGTTACGGAGCCACAACCCCGCAAACCGACTCACGTCGCCGAACCCAGGACGAGCACGGCGGGAGAGAGGCACCTAAAGGAAGATGGAAACGGGGCGGCCCGCTGACAAGACTGATGTGTTCCAGATGGAAAAATTCGTTTTCCACGCCGTGGACGAATATGACGGGACGCAGAACGTCGCGGAATGGATCAGGGAGCTGGAGCGGGCTAGCGACTTCGCGAGCTGGGGAGAAGATACCATGTTGAATGTGGCACTAATCAGGCTCAAGGGAGATGCGAGCGAATTCGCCGACCATTTGCAAGAGGAAGGGAAAGCGAAGACCTGGCCATCGCTCAAACGTGCCCTGAAGGAAAGGTACCAGACGGCCGGGCGGGAACAGTGGAACCAGTTCCTGCTCCACACCGGCCAGCAAGAGGGGAAGACCGTGCACGAATGGGCCCAAGTGGTGAGGAAACTATCGCTATCTTCCCTGAGCCCAGAAGACAAGCGCGGGTGATTGGAATGCGGGCCGCCCAGCGGAACAGGGAGCAGCGACCGCGAAGGATACGGCGACAGCCTGGCACAGTCCGCAGGGCAACGGACCCCACTGCTGGACTATATCAGGCGTATCAACTTCGTACGAGGACTGCGCCCCACCCTCCGTCGGATGGTTTGGCGTAAGCGGTGCGCTACGTTTGATGAAGCGGTGACGGTTGCGGCAGAAGAGGAGGCGCTGGAAGCCACGCACAGAGAGGGAGAAGTCCTCAATACGTGCAGGGGCGGGCCAGCAGCCGTAAACCTGATCGAAACCCTCGTCTCCGCGATGGAAATCCGAGACGAAAGAAGAAAGAGGATGGAGACATCACCGGTGGGAGGAAGGAGTAGCCAACGCGACAGGGAAGAGGATGAGCAGCATCGGGGTCCCAGGAGGGACCCCGAGCTGCAGCGGCCATCACGGCGAGAAGGCGACTCCCATCCATACCAGGACCAGCTGCCGTTGCCCCGCGGGCGACGAGAAGTGGGCCAGTATCAGGGAGCGTACCACGGCGGCCACGCCGGAAGGGGCAGGCGGACAAAGTCCGTGCACTGGCGCTCGCACCTGGAGCACGGCGGGGATGAAGAGTGGCGACCGAGCCAGGGCAGATGGAGCGAAGAGGAGGCACAATATTTCAGAGAGGGAAACTGCTTCTTCTGCCACCGGCCTGGACACTACGCCCGCCGCTGCCCCGAGAAGTCCCAGCGGAGGGGAAACGGGAAGAGTCGGCTGCATTAGGGGGCCAGCCGACGAGCGGTAACGAAAGGCCCTCACGCGTGGCAAATAAATATCAAGATCAGGCTGACCAGAACGATCGGCGTCGTGACGGGTCACCGGCCCTGCAGAGCGGCGAAGCCTTTTCCGTCAAACAGGATCGGCCGAGGGCGAACCGGACGAAGCTGGGAAATGAAGAGACACGGAAGAGATACGAACGGATGGGGATATCACCTGAACGGAGCCGGGAAGCGCCGCCGACTCGGCATCAAGGTCAGGAGGCGTGGCAAGAGCAGAGCGCGCCGCTGACGCCGCCTCCAGCGGTGTGCACATGCACTGTGCACATCGAAGACCGTACTTGTACCGCCCTCATCGATACCGGAGCAGTAGCTACACTGGTCCGGAGCTCCGCCCTCGAAGACGGTTGGACGGGAGGCGACCAACGCGCACCGCTAATAGTCTTGAAGTCCGCGTCCGGCCACACAATCGACGTCCAGTGCTTGAAGCGTGTCAAGTTCACGGTGTGCGGAGAATCCATCCTCCACTGGTCGTACGTCTGCAGAGAACTGCCCCATGAGGCGATCATCGGCTTCGACTTCATCCAAGCACACGGGCTGACCATCGACGGCGCCAGCAGGACCATGTCCAACCGGCGCCACGTCAAAACGCCACTGGGCGTCATGACGGGAGAGGGGGCGCCAGCAGTCGGCGTTACTGGGATAGAGCCGACTCCGAAGCCGGACGGACCAGAACGGGTGACGCGAGAGGAGGAAGCCTACCTGGAGCTCGTGGAAGCAGCTTCGGTGCCGGCCCGGACCGGGGTGACGGTGCAAGCAAACAGACAAGAGGCAAGCGGGTCAGACCTGCGTGAGTCCCGCGGAAGCTCTCCAGAGGCGCAGGGTGAAGGCGTTGTGATATCGGTCTCCGACGAAGGGAGGCAAGATGGCGAGACTCTGGCCGTAGAGCTCTTCAACCTGGGACCCGGGACAATGGAACTGGCGGCCGGATCCCGGGTGAAGGTCCCGCAGTCGCCAGCGCACGTGTTTGGAGCGAGCGTGCGAGAAGACACTGCAGCCAGGGCGAACGACAACCAGCCGGCGAATCGGCAAAGTCGTCAGTGGGACGTCGGTGACGTGGAAATCGGGGAGTTGAGCCCTGAGGAAAAAACAGGACTTGACCTGGCTCTTGAAGGATTACGAAAGCTGTTTTTCGTGGGACGGGCAGTTTGGGGAAATGCCAGCTGATCCAACACCGCATAGAACTGGCGTCACCGAAGCCCGTCCGGAGACCAGCTTACCGGGTAGCTCAGGCAGAGCGAGCGACCATCGAACGTGAAGTACGCGAAATGCTACAAAGGGGTGTCATCGAGCATCCATTTCAGAATACGCCGCCGGAGTCGTGTTGGTCCCCCAGAAAAACGGCGAGACCCACTTCTGCGTGGATTATCGGGGCATCAACGAATGTAACCAGGCCGACCATTATCCCCTGCCTTTCACCAGGAGCGAACTATTGGGCACCATGGGGGAAGCCACCCATTTTTAGCACGCTTGACTGTCAACAGGGTTACTGGCAAGTGGAAGTGCTCCGCGGACCGTCCGAAAGCGGCGTTCCGTGCTGCCTGGGGCTTTACCAGTTCGTACGGATGCCGTTTCGGGGGCCTCCGCAACAGTGGCGGCCACCTACCAGCGCCTCATGTCGCACATACTGTCCGGATACACGGGGGTCTTCTGCCACTGCTTCATCGACGACGTGGTGGTGTTCTCCAAGAACTTCGAGGAGCACAAGGCCCATCTCCGCCTCGTCTTCGAGCGCCTTCGGAGGGCTGACCTCAGGCTGAAGCCCTCAAAGTGCGCCTTCGCGCGCGCCCAGGTCACGTACCTGGGTCACCGTATCTCGGCCGGGGAGATCAGACCGGACCCTGAGAATGTGCGGGTTATTCAAGACCTTCCGCGCCGCGCACGCTCCGCGAAGGTCCGATCGTTCGTGGGGATGGCGTCGTACTACCGAACGTTCATCCAGGACTTCAGCAAGCGGGCAGCGCCCCTCACGGGCCTGACGAAGAAGGGCGTGCCATTTTTATGGAAGGAAGAGCAGCGGGCGGCTTTCGAAGACTTGAGGGCAGCCCTGGTCTCTGAGCCGGTGCTGGCGCTGCCAGACTACAACCCGCCCATTCATCTGGATGACGGACGGCAGCGCCAAGGGCTTAGGAGCGGTGCTGGGGCAGCGAGGCGACGCGCGGCGAGAGAATGTCATCGCCTATGCATCGCAAAAGACGACCGGCCCCGAGACGTCTTATTCGGCCTGCGAGCTGGAGAGCCTGGCCTTGGTATGGGCGGTGAAGCATTTCCGCGATTATCTGGTAGGGCCGGAAGACGGAGGTGGTGACGGATCATTGGGCCCTCCGGTGGCTCCTGTCTCTGAAGGCACCGAATCCCCGCTTGCAACGATGGCGCTTGGCTTTGCAGGAATATGGACCTGGCCGTGGTGCACAGAGCGGGCAAAATCCACAGAAACGCGAACTTTCTGTCGAGGATCCAAGAAGACGTCGGCGAGAGACTCACGGTATCACTTGCTGAGCTAGCAACTCCAACAGAAGTCGACGACGGAGACCGCTCCCGCGGGGACGGCACTCTAGCTGGACTGCACCAACAAGGGATCGGAGCACGGCAGGTAGCCGCCGTGGCGAAGAGTGAGGCTGACGTCAGCACGTCGAGAGGAAGCCAGAAGCCGAAGAATCCAACAAGGACCCGGAGACGGCCCGCGGAAGAGGACGTCGGAGGAGAGGATGGCGGGCTGCCGGCCACAATCGTCGCTGGAATTCGGAAGGACAAACCTGAAACGAGAACAGGCGCGCGACGGGGACTGTCAGCAACTGATGCACGCGATGGCCGGGCAAATCCCGATGCCCCTGTGGGGCCAGGACCACGCGTTCCGTGTCGCCGACGATGGGGTATTGGAGGACGTCACATGCGACGAGACGGAGGAGAACGCAGCCAGACCCGTTCTGCCGGCGTCTCTGATCCCGGCCGCCATACGAGACGCCCACGCGGGGCATTTAAAAACAAAGAATATGCTCTCCACCCTCAGAAAGAGATATTTTCTTCCGCCACATGTACTCCCGGGTGCACAAGTATGCGGAGGGCTGTGAAATTTGCCAGATAAAGGACCGAGGCCCCGAAGACGCGCGCCCCCTTGGGACGCCTGCCGGAGCCACTCGGGGCATGGCACACGGCGGGCAGTAGACGTGCTCGGTCCCCTCCCGCAAACGCGCAGGGGGAACAAGTACGTCATCGTGGTCACCGACTACCTGACTCGCTAAGTTTTGGCCGTGGCCGTTCCAAACCACACGGCCGAAACGACCGCCAGGGTTCCACTGGGAAAAGTTTCTGGAGTATGGGCTCCCAGCAAGGCTCATCACCGACAACGGCAGCAATTTCAGGTCTAACCTGGTCAAGGAGATCTGCCGACAGCTCAAAGTATCCCAGCTGTTCACAACGCCGTACCACCCGCAGTTTGACGGCCTGTGCGAGCGTTTCACAACCGCACACTGGCCGCCATGCGAGCGTTTGTGGCCGACCACCAGCGGGATTGGGACACATATCTACCATACGTGGTCCACGCTTACCGAGCTGCGGTTCAAGAGTCAACGGGAGGGACCGCTTTCTTTCTGATGTTCGGAAGGCCTTGCAGGGCTCCCCTCGATATCATGCTGCAAGATCCTCCCAGAGGATACGGCGATGCGACGACGGGCAAGGAGATCGAGCGAACGAAGCCCGAAGCTGTGCGCCGCTTGCACCGCGCGTTCCAGGTCGTGCAGCGGAGACTGACGCAAGCCCACCGTAAGCAGAAAGCGTGGCACGACGGGAAGGCGGTCGACCGGCAATTCAAAGTGGGTGATGAAGTGCACCTTCCGGATGAACGGGTCGGCGAGGGCGAGTCCAGGAAGCTGCACCGCCCCTGGAAACCGGGCTAACCGAGTCCGAGGGAGGCCGCCGCGGAGGTCGGCTCGCGTCAGGGCCCGGGTGGAGGCGGCCAGGGCGTGGACGAGCCCCCAATGACGATCACGAAAGGGAACGTCAAGTGGAAGGAAGGCCTAACCTGCTCCCCCATCGCCCCTAAATCATCCCGGCTCTAGCACATGGCCCGCGGGCCGACCGGTCTGTCCATGGCGGTGGAACCCGACTAAGGCCACCACTCTATTCCAGGTTGGTACGCATCGGACTGCTGGCACTGTGCGCGGCGGCGTCCTACTCAGCGCCCGCCACCGGCGACGAAATTCGGACGTTGGAGCCGCAGCCAGCCGGCCTGCTGTTTGAGCCGAGAGGGCAGCTACTGTTCGCCACAGGGCGATGGACCCTGGTCCTCAGGACCCAGGCAAGTCGGATTCATTCGCAACGCATGCGAATCGAAGATAGAATCGAGGACATCACGGATGTTTGGCGACCAGCCTAAGTAAAGTAACGCGAGGGGGTCGGAGGGAGAGGAAGTACGGACCAGGCAGTACAGAGTGCAGGGAGTACGGACCAAGAGTTGCGACATTCGACGCGGCGGACAACGGTCACCGACGACAGCGCACACGATGTGAGTGCCCGGACCGTTGACCCCCCCCCCTTCCTTCCATCTTACCGGGCCATGGACGGCTGGTGCCCCGAGTGTGCCCTTCCGCCCCGCTTCCCACCGGGCGGCGTAAGCGGCGGTTACCGCAGAGCCGGGGAAAGGGGGAGGGGCTCGGGGGTGTGAGTGTGGTAGGTGTGTATGTCGCGGCCTATGAATGATGTTTTGCTTCTTCGTTGTCTTTGCGTATGAATACAGGTATTGGATTGCGTAGCGATGGCTTAGTGAGGGAGCGAGGCTGGACGAGGTCGGTTCGGGCGGCGAGAGCCCGGCGTTGGGCGGTGTCGTGTTCGGAACCCGGGACGCATGCTTGGACGCAGCAGCCAGTTCGTTGACATGCCCCGTAGGCGTCCGGAGCTTACCAATGGCGGAAGCCATGCAGAGGCGCATCGGCTTGTCTGGGCCCTGGGCCGTCTGGCCGTCGTCGCGGCCGGACGCAATGTACGGGCCGCGCCGACATGCAATGGTGGCAGGATGTGGGTCAGGTGGACCATTTCTCGTTTCGCTTTCTTTGTCAATAGTTAGAAGCCGGTTTAGTGTCAATCGTTAGAGGCAATAAGCTGGAACCTCACGGGTTCGATCCAGCGCGCATGCTCGGCCTTTCTCACGTAATAGGTTAGCGCGGTCTAGCCCCGCGCATGCTGCGCGGATTCCCCCAGCGAGAGCGTGTATTGCCCGGCTTCTATCTCCCGCTTCCTTTCACTAGGCCTGGATCGCTCTCTGGCCAATTGATGCCCCGCGCTACTGCTTCGTTAGCGAAGGCCCATCCCGCCAGAGATGGATCCGACACGGACGCCTGAGGTTCGGTATGGGGGAGAATGGCGTCGAATTCTCCGAACCGGACATGACCCCGGTATGTAGGCTAGAGGTCGGAGAGAGACCGCCTGCGCCGGGATGTTAAGGCATAGCGGTGAGGTGCGCCGGGCCCGAGGCATCTCGAAGGATTTCCCGCAGTTCCGCGAGACCGGAGGAGGTGACTCGCGGGGCGTCGCCCGGGCCGGCGTTCGGGAGGAGACACGGACGCCATCTGTCAGTCGCTATGGGCAATTGCGGTAGAGGGCAGCACCCGACGGTGCGCGATGGCGGCGCGGGCACCCGCGACCGGCCGGCAGATGACAGTCTGTCGCGGTGTGGATGGGCGGAGCAGTCCACCGCTCGCGGCCCGCCGGCAGGCGAATAGTCCGGCGCGGCTGTGACAAGGACGAGGAGCCAGACGACCGCAGTCCTGCTTTTACGCAGATGGACGTTTGTGGGTAGCGCGGCACAAGACGCAGTTTCTCTTTTTTCGAGACGGCCGACTCGTTTTGTTGTTTCCCACTTGACCCCAGGCGTGACAGCCTAAAGAGGCGTTGGCCATGAAGTGACCTTGGATCCGTGGGGGCCGCCTGGGATGCTTGATTGTGCAGGGCGGTAGCGGAGTCTATCCGTGGTGTCTCCACCTTGGGAGAGGGCAGGAGTCAGTCCGCTCCCTTCCGACGTGGTGCACGCCGGGCCTTATGAGCGATTGATGACGGGATGTTCGGGACGGATAGGGATCCCGTCATCGACGCTCATAGGGAAGGCGACGAGGAGTCAGGTCGCCGGACAGGCCGGTCAGGCCGAGTCTCCAGAGCGCGCCGGCCGAGGAGACCGTAAGGCGTGAACGCAGGTCGCGCCGGGCGCTCGTCGTCCGCCGAGAGCCTCCACCGTCCCATGAGCGCGCTGTCTGCCTCCAGGCCTCTGAGGGACGCGCCGTGGGGCGGTGCCTTGCGAAGCCTGCTCCGGCGGACGGGAGGCGAGGGCGCAGAAGCGCCGGAAGCGACGCCTCCGTGCTGGACGAGGCGCCGCCTAAGGCGCCTGCGCGGCAGCGGAAAGCTGCGAACGGTGGGTGCGGCCGTGTGAATGAGGAGCCGCCACACGTGGACGCAACGTGGGAAGCGTCGTTCAAATAGAGAGCCGTCGCCCTGGAGGTCAGGCGAGGGAGCGAGTCGCCGTTCAGCTTTGACACTCGTGGTCGGCCCAGCAGCTGCGTCGGTGTCAAGCTGGCAAATCATCGTGATATGCTTTGAACGGGGCTTAAACGTGCATTTATGGCAAGACCGAAATGTGATAAGTGAATGAAACTTAACGAGGACCCATGCAGACGAGCCAATTATAATGTCAAGGTGCGGGGAAAAAGGGGGGGGGGGGGGGGGGGGCTCCACCCGTGTGTGTGCCAAGGATGAACGAGATGGTGTGGGCGGCAGCGTATGCGAATGCTTGGAATGAGTGTGATGGGCGCCGAGTGCGTGGAGTCTGCATGGATTAATTAAGGGCGCGGGGGGGGGGTCCCAGGGTAATTACCTAGTGGGCCCTTGTCAATATAATTCGCCAGTGCGGGGGACCCTTGCGGTTAGGCATATTAGTATGCACGCATTCCCGTTTTTGCCCCATTTAAATGTTATCGCTAGCTAAAGGGTGGAGGTGGATACCGTGGTTTAAGGGCGCACAGCCATGGGCGGGGAGACAGCCGTTCATGGTGCCTGACCGTATCCGCCATCCCGCCAATGCCCCGGTCACCCGCTTCATCCTAGCTCTGTGGCTCACATGAGTGCGTGTTGACGTCGGGAGTATCGGAGCCACAACGTGTCGAGCCGTGCGCTAACATCATGGAGCTCGTACGCTGACCAATGGTCTCCTCATTATAAAGTTGCTCTCGTGGGGGGACGTGACGGCGGCAACCGGCGGCGTGCAACATCCAGCGGCGGCCAGGAAACCCCGCCCCATCGCACCGCACCGCCACCCCAACACACCACACACACCCCCCACACCAGCATGTTCCAAATATTTTGGAAGATGGATGGGCATAGATATAGGGGGTGGGGGGGGGGGGGGTGTAAGAAATTGCCAAAACACTGCGTCAATGCTTCGAGGACAGCCCAATGCTACTGCATGTCGTCTTTAAGGAATGGTTTGCTCCATTCGCGTTATTTTGAGAAATTATTAACACAAGAAAAGAAGCTGGGAGGCAGCTGCGTGAGCGGTGGGAACAAAACAGTTGACACTCGCCCGGGTGGCCAGTTGGATACCCTTCGCTTGGTGGAGGTAAGGGGTCAATTTGACCACCTACCCCCTGACATCTCAGGAACTAAGGGAGCTAGAGACGCTAAATTCACGGGGTGTGCTGACCTGTGCGTGAACTGTCTTTGTTCAAAGTTAAGAACTTCTCAGTCATGACCTTCGAGTCAAATAAGGTTAAACAAGGTCAACTTCCAGGTTGGTCTCCAAAGGACCCCTAGAACCTAGATAACTGTTCTAATCAAGAGGTCACGTGCTCATCTAAGGTCATTGACCTTGTTTGACCTTTTAGAGGTCATAGTGACCACAATGATACAAGACTGCTTTGGGTTTTGCATTTGGATAGACGACAAAGATTACGCTAGACAGTATGTTACTAAAAACAAAATGCTGACTTGGGTCATTGTAGGTCAGTGGCTTATCCTGACCTAACTGAAACAAGGGAACGTGCGTTATGTGGTTCCTGTTGTCAATAAATTTGAAATGAGCACCAGAAACTACCCGATACAGCAAGCCCCAGAGTAATAACATATGTTGGTTTTGACCTTGGTCTGACATTCATATCAAACCTTAGGTCAATGTAATTTGTTGATTCAAGTGTTGTGTGGCATAGGACAATATTTCAGAGATGTATGGCTTCGTCTAACACTCCGTTGCTGGATCACATTGAGCGACTTCTTAGAAATTGCCCCAGCTGAAACCATGGCCTGACTTTCACCTGCCATAGGTCAATGTCAGGCGATTTGCTATTCAGCTGTCTACAGTTACGCAAAATTTGTCGCGGCTAACGCCGCGCCGTTGGGAAACCATTCCGAAAAAAACTTTGCGGGAGGGGGTCAATTTGACACCCCACCCGACCGCGTGTTAAGAATGAATGCATACAACTTGCATGAATGTTACAAATCACATCACTCAAAGTTAAACCAGCACGCGGCCTAGTCGCTGAGGAGGAAGCTTCCACTTTAGTTCAGCTTTCAGCCTTGCCTTCCATAGGCATTGACAGCTGTTAGTTTTGATATTGTTGTTACACAGTTGGCATCAGGATACAAAAAGCATTCGCAAGATGATACGTGCGTACATAGGATGCTGTCCAGGGATTTCACTGCTGAGTAGTTCTGTTAGCTGTCTCGTGATTTGGCTCAATCTGTATCTGCCCAACAGGCTCGATATTAATGTTGTGCTTCAGGTTTTCAGGTTTAATCAGACCGTATTACAAGTCGTCAGTGCTGTTTCTTATTGCGAGAGCAAAGCGTGTTGGACCCGGGACATGCCCTTTTTTGGGTTATCTCATGCTTGTTTTCATACACAAATGCTTTTTGGTGGTCCAGCGTGACATAATCCGAGTGGGTAAGAGGGACGGTCAATGGCCGACGAGTGCTGCACTGCATGCATCATTCTCATATCTACCGCTCCTGGCCATAGCCACGGATCTGTCTGGATGGCCCCGCTTCATGGTCCCATTTCAGTGCATCGGTTGCCCCAGGGGGGTGGCGCCGCCATTACTGTTCTCCGACGCAAAAATACACGAGAACAGCGAGGCCCTCCCAGCCCTCCCCCCTCCATTCGCCTCTGCACGTGAGGTTCAAGGTCTAAGGTTTAGGCATATCAGCATTTTTTACCATGATATTACTGTATGTAATCCCGAACTTTGGTGACCAGGCAAATACCTTTTGTTTGAAATCTCAAACACTAGCATGGACAGTGACACGCAGAGTCCAAAAGTGGCTCATTGGCAATAAGGCTCGCATATAGGCGGACGAACATGTACGGCACGCAGCTGAAAGCTCAATTTGTAACTGCCCAACAGGCTCGATATTAATGTTGTGCTTCAGGTTTTACCGACCTCAAGGCTTCAAAAATGTATTTCCCATTGTCATCCAGACAGCAATCAGCAATGTGTCATTTCCCGGCAATGGTATTATCATAACATGCATCGCACCATACCAAGAGGTGCAACGTGTCTTTAATATTCAAATCGTATGAGTTTTTCAACCGGTAAAAACAGCTGAAAAGTCAACGGTTGGACCAGCTCGACCTTGCATGACCTCATGTTTGAAAAGATACCGGAGTGACGGTATTGTAATTAAGAGAGATAAAACTAGAACTGGAATGAGAGACCCGCTGTGGAGGTGGACAGTTTCCTACAAAAAGGCCTTTCATCACTTATATCTAAAACATCACGAAGATCTCCTATAGAAATGGCCATAGATCATGAGCAGGTGAGGTCAGAAACTTCACCCTTCAGAACGCGTCTAGAAATGGCATCAAATGAGATACCGAAAATATCAGCAGGGGCTCATGCCCATTCCGAAGGTATTCCAGCACAATCTAGCCAAGCAGCTATCTGAATAACCCTCAGGGTGACGGTTATCCCTCGCCCTGATAATGAGTTGATGTACTCCCCTTGGCATATCGTGTAATTGTGCCCGATTTTTCAGTAGACTGTGGCACCCTTTGCACGTGTTTTTTAAGCCTAGCTCTAGCTCCACTACACATGACGTCCTACTTCATTTAGTACCCGTGCCGTCCCGTGACATGCTACCCTTGGTTTCGCGCAATGCCTGCCGGTAGCGAGATTTCGTGCTGTCAAATACCGAGAAGGGTGGCGTGGTCGGGCGGCTGTGAGACCCCAGCAGGGGGGAGACCCCGTGGACCGGCCGGCCGGGCGGCGGCGCGGCGCCACATGCCCCCCCCCCCCCTACCGAAGTGCGCTGGTAACAGAACCGCTACACAACGCATTTTTCCGACCTGCCCACAGGGTTCATGAGGCATGATTTTTGAAGAGCTGTAGATCAAATTTTATGTCTGATTATGTAGTTAGTAGCATGCCGGGTTCATATCTGAAAGGCCGCGCGTGGCGCAATTTTGGACGCAGGTCACGATGGTAGCCCGAGCCTGACTGCAATTTTCGACGCGGCTCACAGTGCAGTGTAGCGACATTTTGGCCAACAACCAAAGCGTACTTTCGGTGTAATGCAGCAATCCATTCCTTGACTGCCTCTTGCGAGAGCTCTGGACGCAACACGCACTTAAGCTCTGCGTGTATCTCTATTGACGCATCTGTGCCTCGCAAACTCTAAATAAACAAAAAATAATGCACTTTTCAAAGCCTTCTTCTTCCGTACAGGAACTGTGATTTTGACGCAGCTAAGGACTACGACGCATTTGCGTATAACATACGCCAACCGAATGAAATATCGCAGAGGACACAGATCTAAACATCTTGTGGAAAATCAGAACTTATGCGAGAGTGCTCCGCGCTAATTTATTTATAAAGATAATGGTGTTAGGCTTGAAACATAAAGATTTTGGTATGGTTCATTTGCAAACTTTTTGTCTTTCTGTGGAATGCACATTCCACAAAAAAACACCCGTCGTTCCTGTGTTTTTTTCAGCAAGGAAGCTGTGTAGATGTTGTAACGTTAGATTTGTCGTTTTCCGTTACCTTGCAGATGTTTCATATCAGAACACCTTATGATGCCCTCAATAGTCCGCTTTCAAGCATTTCTGTCCCAAAGACTTGATAGTCTGCCCAAAATTGGAAGTTCTGTGATGCCTCTGCCCCAATGATGTCTCGTAAAAGTCTGTCGCCTTAGTTTGCAGACCAGGCCGAGCAGCGCGTAAAGACGAGAAGACCCTAAGGCGAGGGTGTAGTATGCCTATTTAATTGGATGGGAGCTCCCGCCCTCCCCTAATACTAGACTCTAGCTCGCTCCTTCCCCCCTCCACACCCTGAGCTTTTGGCAAGAAAGTTTACGAAATTCAAGGGGAAATTTATTTGTTCATATAACTTTGATGTACGTATACCCCTACAACCCTACACTTTGCGACAGGAGCATACATTTAAAGGGAATGTTCCACACTTGAAGTAACTGAAACGAGGTTTGAGCAGTAATAACAGATTTATTGAAAGCCTTTTAAGTACCTCAGAACTTAAAGTTAAAGTAGCCGCTCCTGCGGATCAACCTCGTATCATTTCCTGCTCACGACTTTGCCAGTAATGCGTCTGATTTGATTCTTTCCAGCGTGTGTGTTGTGTACGTCGTTAACACTGCACAAATCCTCAGTTGCATCGTTCAGCGGTGACCTTAGTATAAACTAATTTGGACATGGTATTTTTCTTAAATTATACTGAAAGATAGTACAAACTAGCATAAATGCTACCGAATCATTAAGTATTTATTCATTCTGTGAATAATTTTAGCGAAGAAGAAATAGGCGGGACAGCATCTCCCGCGCATTTATTTCAAACAATATATATATCTGTGTATATATATATATATATATATATATAATAAGAGCAAATTATCGTTCATTGTGGGGTGAATAGATCGCGTAGTGGATCTGTTCGTGCGATTTCTGGCATAATCCCATGAAATACGTCTTTTGATATATGTGTTTGAGTTAACACGCGCCCGAGTGGCCGACAAGATACCCTTCGCTCGGGTGGGGGGTCAATTTACCCCCTCCCCCCTACCGAGATCTCGGGAACCAAGAAAGCTGGATACACCAAACTTACAGGGTGTATTGGCCTGTACGTTAACCCCCTTACGTTAAAATTTGAGGTTCCTAGCTCATGACCTTCGGGCCAAGTAGGGTCAAACAAGGTCAAACTCCAGGTTGGTCTCCAAAGTAACCCCAGAACCTAGATAACTGTTTCTGAGCTTTTCTGTAATTGGAGCCAATTTTTTGTGGTCAGGCATTCTTATCAAGTTGCCGTAATAGCCTCTCTTTGCCTATTACAGGAACTGTGACCCCTTGTTAGCTTGACTTTTATCCTGATGAGTAAGGTGGCCCAAATACACTGAGGGAACAGGAGTTTGCTCACGGTAATATTTTTCAAACGTTTTAATGGGATCGACGTCGGGAAGTGAGTGAGTGAGTGTGAGAGTGAGTTTAACATTCATTTTAAGCAGTGCTTGGTGGTCGAGTTCTAGCTTTACCAGCTGATCATGACAGATGAAGTCAACAGCAGAATTTTGCTGCAAAGCTTAACATGCAAAAAGGCTTATTATAGGCCATCCTGCGCTCTAATGTTTCAGCGTGGCTGCGATCATTCAGCATGGCTGCTACTGGCTGCCATCCAGCAAATGCCATATGCCATAATATAATATATAAATGCCATACATCCATTCAGGAGTAAACAGCAAATGCGTGAGGGACTTGAGCACATCTTGTCGTGGGTGGTTATTGGATGGCGGCTGCTCCAACAAATTACATTATCAGGGCTCGGATGGTTTTATGAATTTGGTTTACATGGTCAGTGTAATGTGACTCGCATAGTAAATGGTTGGCTTATGGCTAAGAAAACTCAATGGGTCCATGATGGCTTTATTACAGTGTGTAGCACATTGACATGTCTACGGCAGATTTTCTAGCTTAAGCCATCGCTTCTAGGCATATTCAAGCAGCATGGAGGAACCAATAGTTTCAAGCAACCAACAGTGGGAAAGGTAAGTTTCCATACACCTGTATACTATATGTTGTTGCTTGTACTAAAGTTATGGTGTACTTACAGGTCACTGGTGCAACAAGTTATTCATCTGCACATCTATCTGCCAGCCAATAAAGAGGCTGCTGCTTCTATTGCCCGGATGTGGATGAAGACTGGGTTGCCTGGTGTGAACTGGGCATTGGATGGGACCCATATCGTGATATCTGTACTTGATGAGTACCAGACTCATGACACCAAACAAAAAGTTCGCAAAGCTATGTTCTGCAGTCATTGGTCGACGTCAAGGGCAGGTATGTGGTAATGCTCCCGCTGCACTTTCCAAATGCCCTATTAAGCTGCCCCCCCCCCATAAACTTTTTTTGCCCCAACAAAAGTTGCAGAATGGTTGGTAATGGAGCGCTGTCCTCATGCATACAAATTGCAGAAACAAATATTTTGTGTGATGAATATCTTACCACTATGTAGAAAAATCAGAGCTACATCCATCTAGAGCTACATCAATCTAGATAAGACCAAATTATCGTTCATTGTGGAGTGGATAGATCGCGTAGTGGACCTGTTCGCGCAATTTCTGGCGTAATCCCATGAGATACGTCTTTTGATACCTGTGTTTGAGTTAACACGCGCCCGGGTGGCCGACTAGATACCCTTCGCTCGGGTGGGGGGTCAATTTACCCGCTCCCCCGACCGAGATCATGGGAACCAAAAAAGCTGGATACACCAAATTCACAGGGTGTTTTGACCTGTTAATCAAAAAACAAAAATCTAGAGCTACACTCATCCTATTTACATTAACTACTGCAAACAGCTCTTCTGATTTCGTAAAAGAGTCTTCTTGTGTCTGTTGTGTTTGCATAAGGTCATATACAGGATGTGGTAGAGGAGGTACAACCGGAAAAAATCACACACGTTCTCACGTTCTCAATCTTCTCAGTTTAACACACGTCTGGGTGGCCGGCTGGATACCTTTCGCTCCGGTGGTGGGGGGGGGGGGGGGGCAATTTGACCCCTCCGCTGAGATTTTGGGAACTAAGAGAGCTAGAGACACCAAATTCACAGAGTACGTTAATCTTTATGCGAACTCTCTGGGGTCAAAGTTTGAGGTTCCTAGGACAAGACATTCGGGTCTGATAAGGTCAAACAAGGTCAAATTCCAGATTGGCCTCCAAAGGGCCCCTAGAACCTAGGCAATTGTTCTAAGCAAAATGTCACACGCTCAGTTAAGGTCAGTGACCTTGCTCGACCTTTTTAACGGTCATAGTGACTAAAATGATAAAAGACTGATTTGAGTTTTGCATTTGGATAAGCGACAAAGATTACGCTAAGCAGTATGTCCCAAAAACAAAATGTTGACCTGGTTCATTCTAGATCAGTGACCTATTCTGACCTATAATAGTCCTTGCAAGGGTATAATACGGCCTCGGCTGTCAATATATTCGAAATGAGTACCAGAAATCAGTCCATACAACAAGCCCGAGAGGAATAAAACAGGTTGGTTTTGACCTTGGTCTGTCTTTCAAACCTGACCCTAGGTCAATGCTATTTGTTTATTCAATTGCTGTGTCGCCTAAGAAAGTATTTTAGAGGTGTATGGCCTCGTCGGACACTCGGCTGCTTGATCGTATTGAACGATTCCCCAGAAATTGCCTTCGCCGAAACCATGGCCTGAATTTGACCTGCCATAGGTCAGCGACCTTACAAGGTACATCTACATTTTGGATTCCAGACGAGTTGAAACCATGGCCTGACTTTGACCTGCCATAGGTCAGCGACCTTGCAATGTGCATCTACACTTTGATTCCAGACGATCCGCTATTCAGTTATCGACAGCTATGCAAAGTTTGGTGGCGACCTCGCTGCGCCGTTCGAAAACATTCTGGGAAAACCTTCGGGGAACGGGCAATTCCCCCGAAGGTTTTCCTGAGCGCATGTCAATATTTGCCACATGCAAAACATGCTATGAATTTGGATTGATAAATATGTTTCCCCGCGAGTTTCTATGTGCGTACATCCAGTGTTTGTATGTTTTGGGACTTCTGGAAGTTGGACTTGATGTCAGAATGCAACATGGTTGTGGTGATGTATTTATTGCGCTAGCTGTGCCTTCCAGCCGTGTTCACGTGCACCGGCACATATCTGATGATACGGTTATAATTTGTGCATCTTTTCCAGATTTGCGGGCATCACATGCCAAGACCCAGGATGCGACCATGCCGCGGCCGTCCTTCGTTTGTCTGACCTGTAGACTGATGTGCGAGATGGAAAGCTCCCTCAGGTAACTGCATGTTTGGATTGCATAAACACCCAAGACGAATTTAGCAGCATCTACCCCAAACCTAGCTGTTTGTGCCGCTTGCGGTAAAAAACCCTCGGCGATATTTTTTCTAAATTCCTTGGGTCGCAATCATGCTTGCCTGTTGCCATAAACGCTAGAATGGCAGGCTGAAATGAAGCAATGAATAGCAAGATGTTTTGTACGAGGGCAGAATCATTCATGTCAAACCATTTTGTATGATCTCTCAAGTGTGGTATAAAGCACGTAACATTACACGCCCGGTCATCTCCATTTGGCCTTACATTGTTTCGCATGTTGGAAAGCCACCCCCGTGTTGTCGTCCCGCTCATCCCATGCCGTGAAACTGTTTTGAATGATGTTCTCTGTGCATGGGAAACATGGCATCGTTTGATCAGCTTTATGTTGTGGTGCATTGGGTAAGAGAAAAGGGGAGTGTTTTTAAGCCTCCGTGCTCACTCTGATTGTCATTTCGACCTGATTTGCCAAATAAACAGGGAAACGATGGGTGCGCCACCGGCTTTTGGAAAGCGTCATGCTTTATGGATGTATGTCTGCGGTGACGTGTCCGGCTCGCCGCGAACGGCGCTGGCAATTCGCGCGCCACTTGCCGGATGATGGAAGAACAGGACAGGGTCGGCGAGGGTGTCAAGAGCCGAGGAAAGGAGGGCGCTATGGCCTCCGTCGATGCCGGCAGAGGACGCTGCCGTTCTGTCCAGAGAAGCTGGCAGATCAGGGGGCGATTGGGATGCGTCGGCGATCCAGTTTCAGTAGTCTCCCAGTTCCATCGGCACTCGTCTCCCGGTGGACGACGCGGTTGGCCACCAGTGCCAGTGGTCTCGGATCCTGCCCTGGATGCGTTTGGAGGACTGCTTTGACCCGTTGACGCGCGGACTCATTGCGTTCACCGGCGACGGCTGTGTTGCGCGCTAGCACCGGTGCGCACTGATGACGGCGACTTCAGTTGACTTGGTGTTTCCGGCGTGTTGGGGCGTGTTGCGCGGCGAAGTTGTTGCCACCTTTCGCGGTTGCAAAAGTTGTATCTGTGGCTAGGACCGGCCGCCTGGCCAGGGGCTGGACCGCCCCGAGCCTGGCCCGGACCGGCCGCCTGGTCTGGGACTAGACCGCCTCGAGCCTGGCCTGGACCGGCCGACTGGCCTGGTGCTGAGCCAACACATGCCTGGCCTGGACCGGCCGCCTGGCTGGGGGTGAACCATCTGGAGCCTGGCCTGGGGCTAGACCACCTCCAACTAAACTTGTGCCTGGTTCCCAAGATTTCTTCCTGGGAACCGCTTCTTGATTCCTGGTTCCGGAACCAGGAAGAACCCAGGAACTAGTCTGGCAATAAGTCCAAAGATCCAGCAAGAACCAAGATCCAGCTTGACAATGAGTGGAAAGATCCCGGAAGGACCAGGATCCAGCCTGATACCAAACTGAAAGAACCAGCAAGAACCAAGATTAAGCCTGGCATTATGTTGAGGAACCCAACAAGAACCAAGACCCAGCCTGGAATATGCATGGTGATCCAGCAAGAGCCAAGATCCAGCTCAGGCTTTAGATGGGGATTTAATTTCAGCAAGATCCATTCTAGGATTATGTTCAGGAACCAGCATGAACCAGAACCTTACCAGGAGTTCTTCACAGCAGTTGCTACTCCTACTCCCCACTTTTTCAGGTCGAGCAATGTGTGCTGTTCTTAATGTAAATCAATAAGATTAAGTCCATGAACATTGCTGGTTATCTGCTCAGGCTGTTCCTCATATACCATAAAACAAACTTGCTGTTCTTTAATGCTACAAATTCAAAAGAACAAAATCAACAACCTGTCACAACACAGGTATGGTGCAGACCTGCTAGGTCTGCAACTGGGCTGTGAGCTGCCTACTGTTATCCTGAAAGGAAAGGCCCGCTCTTCCGTGTGTGTATGACAGAAACAATGAATATATATATATATATATATATATATATATATATATATATATATGTTCGATTAAAAATAACTGCTGACTCAGCATTGACGAGCAATTTGATGCGTCGTTCTAGCTTCCGGGCCTTTCATTTGGCATCATCGCTTAGATTAAAGATGGTTCGCACAAAATTACTCATATATTCATCGCTCCTTTTATTCTAACGTTTCGAGATCCTACCTCATCGTCGGAGAAGACTTAATGGCACAAGAAATAAGTTTTGAATTTTAAAGGATGAAAAATTGTGCATTACTGCTGGAAAACATATTTTGGTAAGGGAACATAAGTGAAGCATAACTAATTGAAATAAGACAGAATCCTATTTTCATTTTCATACATGTCAGAAACACTCATAATGGGAACGCTACAAAGACACAAGGGGAACACTATTGCCACAATCACATCAGAAGTGCCCACCGCCCACCACCTATTACTTCAAGAGTTGTGCAACAATTTGTCTGTCTGTTTATGGCCGGAGAGAGTTCGTTAATGAATATGCTGTCGCAAATATGAAGGCATCTTTTGTCACTGCACGTCCGTAAAATGTCATGCTTTTGCTGTCTGTTAGTTGTTGTTGTGTCAATGTGATGTCGTGTTCGTGTCGCATGTGGTCCAGAGGCACCCCGTAACGTAAGTGCATTGTCAGGCGTCGTGAGAGTGTCGTGGTCACACCAATGTAGTGTATGGAACGAAGTTTGCAGCCTTCGATGTTGCATTGGAATTGATACACTAAATTGGTGCATTTTAGTTTGTCGGGTTTGTCTGGATTGTTTCTCATAAGAAAGTTAGATGTTTTATTATTACGATAGTAAATGGCGATGTCTATTTTGTGGTCGTTTTTGCCTTTAACATGTCAAAAAATAATTTCCAGTAAAGCTTTTTCTTCTCTTTTGTGGGCAGATGTCATTTGATTTTGATAATGCAGTTTGACGGTCGGTTGGATGTCTTGCCTTAGTTTGCCGTCAAAGTGTATTGTCATATGTCGTGTCTCGTTTTCAACGTCAAAATTTGAAAAACCGTTGTCCACCAAGATCTGTCTTATTCTTATAAATTCCCAATGTAGTCCTGTCCAATCAGAGCAGTGCTTAAATGCTCGTCTAATGAAGGACCTTATTACGCTAATTTTGTAGCGTCGAGGACACTCACTGTCAGCATTTAAGCACCGTCCGTTGTTAGTCTGTTTTTCGGTAAACAGTCGTTTCGAATTGTTGTCCTTGTCCATCGACAGCCACGTCAAGAAAGAGTATTACGTTTTGCTATAGAATTACAAAACGTCTTAATGGTGTTCTGTCCCCGTGTCTTCTCATGTCTTACAGCTTGTCATTAACGGATGAGTTTATTGATATAGTGCGATCTCGTCAACCTAAGGGCCTACTAGCCTCTCTAGGTGTTGAAAATATATTTACAAACGTGCCCATTGAAAGAACCATATCCATCACCCTTGGCCGCGTTTACAATCATCCTGAAATTCCTCCTCTCATACTATCAAAGCGCCTTCTTGAACAGTTACTGAAATCCTGTACGTTGGAAGTTCCTTTCCGCTGGCCTGACGGCCGAATGTATTGCCGCATTGAGGGTGTTGCAATGGGCTCACCTCTAGGACCTCTATTCGCTAATGTCTTTGTGGGACACGTAGAAGCCGACACACCGCAAAACGTCGACATAAGACCGGACATTTACTGCCGCTACGTAGACGATATTTTTTTGTGGAAGTTAAGGACATTGACCAACTAGGACGTCTTAAAAACACCTTTGAAGAGCAGTCTGGTTTAAAATTCACGACACAGCTAAGTGTGCAAAACATAATACCCTTTCTCGACGTGACTGTCGATGGACAAGGACAACGATTCAAAACGACTGTATACCGAAAACAGACTAACAACCGACAGTGCTTAAAAGCTGACAGTGAGTGTCCTCGACACTACAAAATTAGCGTCATAAGGTCCCTCATTAGACGAGCATTTAAGCACTGCTCTGAATGGACAGGTCTGCATTCAAAATTGATAAGAATCAGACAGATCTCGGTGGACAACGGTTTTTCAAATTCTGACGTTAAACAGTGTCCTAGAATTGTCGAATCTGGATGTAAAGCAACACACTATGAGGAGGAATTTTTCACTCCTTTTCCCCATATTTCATGTGAAATTTTCGCTCCTGCCTGACATTGTCTAATCGCACATGCCAAACCCCTATTTCTCTTTTGAGGTTTTCGGTGTCATCCAAAGCCAAGCTCACTTGAAAACCACCAAGCACAAACGAGGCTCCGCAGAACCTGGACACATATGGCTATGTCCTACCTCACCTACATCTGAATCATGTCTATGTATCCACAGAGCAAGGGCGCCAGGCACCTCCAAGCTAAGAAACCCCAGCGACCCCAGCCGCTTGCACACATTAAGTTTGGTTTGTCTACAAAATGCATCACAATCTGCAGCTGTGCGCCAAATGGAAGGTTTTCATACATCCCCTACTTTCTTGGTCTCACCACCACACTACGAAAGCAGAGGCTGGAGCAAACACCAGCAAGGCCTGGTAGATAATTTTCCTCAACTTGCTTCTTTTTTCCCGAGAAATCTTGACTACTAAATTATATCGCCCACGAAACGCAGGAGAGAAAAGTGGAAGAAATGTCTTTTAATTTAAGCTTGCAAGATGAATATCACCATTTGAGCACTTCTATTAACATATTTTAAGTCAATCAGCCGATTACCAAATGTTGCGAGAAAAGTACCAGCCTTCATATTTATCTAGCTACTTTTGTTTTTCTTGGTATCATACCAGTGTGATACGACCTTTATTCTTCCTTCCTTTTCAATTGCCTTTAGAGGTACCATCTGGTGCTTAAAATGTTGAACAATCTCTCTGAAAGAAGCTCCAACTGCAAGCTTGTACGTATTGCATACATAAATTGGATAAATTCGCCAGCCGCCCAAACATGTTTGATATGCACCCAAGCGTGAACAATTCACAGGGAATGAGGGAGACAATTTGAAGCACGGAACTTGTTTTTAACGACATTTTTGCCCTCTTAACCTTCGGCCAACCATTTTCTTGGTTCATGGCAGTTCTCAATAAGGATAAATCCAAGCTTTTCGAGTTTCTGATTTATCATGCTACCTGGCAAGGCTTAAAATAGCATTGCATAATGTCCTCTCCATATGGCAGCATTAGGATATGCTGCCATATCCAGCTCTGGGACGGACCTGACGCAGCTAATACAGAAGTGTTTGATGGCGAAATTCGACCCTGCGGAGATGTTTACTATGCGCAGCTCTTATTTGTTTCGCATTTTAATCTCGAAGGTTGGTGGGCATGATTGATATTTATATTTAGGGGGTGAGTCGGATGACTCTGTCTGCCAGCAGATCATGCAAAAGGTACTGAATTTTTGTTTTTGGGGCAGCAGGAAGAAGCCGGTAAATCTCCTGTGGACCAAGTACTTGCTTACGTTTCCTGCTTTCAACACATGATTGGTAACCAGAGTTAGCCATTTTCTGTTTTAATGCATGGAGTTTTGCCATAAGCCAAATTTTGATGCCTCAAGGCATGCAATTGGCTTATTTTGTTCCATATTCTTGATTATTTGCCCCATATTTCTTAAGTGGTCCCTCATGGCTGCTTTAACCAGATGTTTTCTATAGTTGTCATGGTTTGCTGACCGGCAAATGACTGTACTGTATATATGCACTATATTTTTAACACAGGGATTCTCTAAGCTGCATGTCACTTATAATATGAGTTAAATGCTGCTATGTGACAGATGGCCAGACCATCCCATTTAAAATGTGAAGCCAACATCTCAAATGCTGTCATGAAATATGAATGAACAATCCCAAATGGATGCATTTGCTGCA
Organism: Pollicipes pollicipes; assembly: GCF_011947565.3. Taxonomy (NCBI): domain Eukaryota; kingdom Metazoa; phylum Arthropoda; class Thecostraca; order Pollicipedomorpha; family Pollicipedidae; genus Pollicipes; species Pollicipes pollicipes. The sequence goes on along the minus strand of NW_023596225.1, from coordinate 8,723,060 downwards.
GCTGAAAAGGCAAGCAGCAATGCTGGCATGGTCATCTAAAAGTTAGGTTATTTTTGGAGAAGAGAGATTGTGGAGCACACCTATTATTGCTCGTGACACAGGCTAACCATGACAATCAAATAAGTTGTTCAAAGTGATTTAAAGTGTTTTAATTTGCATGTTGTCAACTTTGTCCGATGTCAACAAGCATGCAAAATGAACTGAATACAAATGCAAGTTGAAACCAGCCAAAAAATAGCATTAAATATCTTTTTTTATCACAAGTGCTGCTGTCAACAGACAGGTGAGTTGAGATGATGTTCATCATATGGGCTACTCTAAGTTAGGTTAAGTTGGTCAAGTGCATGGCAAGTGACAATAGGAATTGTGCAAGAATCATTAACACACAAACTGCTGCTGTGATACAAACAGGTTATACAGGATGAGATGATGTAAGGCCTGTAGGTTAGGCATAGGCTAATTTCATGGAAATAAGCATTGGTATTTTGTAAGAAACGGTGACAAGATGTTTGTTTTCCCTAACCCCACCTTAACAGAAGCCAGAAATATGTCATGGCATTTTCCACTTCAGTCACGTCCAAATACTCGCCGCATTTCGCAAACAGAGCTTTCGCAAGCTGCATTTGCCTATCCTTGGCTCGAACAAGAGCTTCTTCCAGATTGGAGCGATCGCTGCCGCCAGCTCGAGTTCCACGTTTATGAGATCGGGCCAATGCACTGACTTGCTCAAACCGAAACCCGTTGAAGCTGCCTGCACAGAATTCCCGTCCATGCCTCCGCAACAGGGGGTTCGATTCTTTATCATCACATGCCTCTTGCAGACTGCGACGGCATTCACGAACAGCTTTACGGTCATCCCACAGTGAAAACGTTGCTTTCTGCTCACATTTGCTCACTTTCTGGCGATCTCCAACAGGTAAGTCAACAGAAGCGCTGTGGGAATGAAATCGACGTCGCATAAAGCTTCCAGAGCTGTGAGCTTATCCGGGTCACTTTCACGCCGACCATCGTTTTCTATTGTCATGACAACCTGGCCGAACTGCTTTATTGTCGAGCTGATAGACAAGACCGTGTACTCAACAAACCTGGTTTCCACCGTTCTATGCACAGTTATGAACGACTCATCGATACGCCGTGCGAGGTGCATCAGTTTGGATGACCTGCTGATGGCTCCCACAATCTTGTCGATACTTGGTCCGAGGAATTCCGCCGCCCACGAAAATCCTGCTGATTTCAGCACAGAACCAAACCACGACTCCATTTTATGAGGTCAATCGATCAAGTGTAAGAAGGCCTGGTTATGAAACTTCTCTCTCCACAGAGCTGCTACGCCTCTTTGTAGTCCCGCGTAGACCGCCTCTTTGTCAGAGCTTATGGAAAAGCACACAGTGCTTACCAGCTGCGGCGACAGGTCGAGAACTGACGCGGTAAGGGTGTCTGAAATATGCTCCACAGATCTGAACATCCAACAGCAACAGCATCCACAGAACATCCAACAGCGTCCGATTCATGCGTTATACCTTCCCGCAAGTCATCCTCGGAAGCTCTGTTCCGAATCACATCAACCGATAGATTAAGTCACCGCCAGACTCCCATCGACATCAATAAATCTCATGTTGATAATCTGGCGAGACGTTCTTTCAGCAGTGACTTTATCAGCACTGATATGAAAATGTCGATGCCGACCAGTGGAAGGATTCGTTGATTTCATATACCGACAAAGCATATCTTTGAACACAGCGAAGAACGTGTCGGTGCCAGCGGCAGCGGTCTTTCGGTGAATGTTCCAATCAATTTAGGAAAATACGTCTTTCGTAGTGATCATATTCGGGAACAATCTGTTCATTTCTGATTCGAAGGCGGTATATGAGTGACCCATGACAAGGTTGTGATAAACAACCATCAGCATGTCCCTGGTAAGACTGTCATCAAGACGATGTTTGTACTTGTACTCTAACACCAGCTGGCGCTGGATCTGGTCGCGATCCTGTAGAGCTTGGGTGCACGCTTTATGTATCAAACTATCGGCATGCTTTTTTACGAGATGTCCGCGCCTTGCCAGCGAAACACCTCCTTCCACCCAATGCAGCGCTTACCACCCCCTTTCATTCCAATTGTGATATGCTTGTTCTGCATGCGTATGGCACAAAATGCTACTGACCGGGAACTGGTATTTCTCCGCAAAAGCCAAGGATATGTCTCCGTAACAGACGCTTCGCGGCCCCTTCCTGTCTCTGGGGAAACTTTATCTTGTATGTCATGCAACTGCTGTAGCATGTCGTCGCGCGAGATGTACTTGGTTTCAATACCTCTTATCTTTTCGGACAAATTTCGAAGCTCTAGAAGAATGTCCTTCATAATGGTACCATCCGTGCTGGTTTCAGCAGCACAGTCGTGTAGCGAATTGTGTCCTTGCCCTGCGTCCCCGGAAGGGGAGGGGTCAATATCATGTGGCATGGGTTCATTCTGTAATCGGTTTGGCTGACTTTCACCATCATGACCGCTAGGATCTTGGTCTCCCGCGGTATCACGCTGGGGGGGGGGGGCGGGGGGGTTCATCATGACAAAGCGCATCACTGCTTTCGTAATGGTGGTGTTCCGAGCTATCCACTGGCGTCTCGGTGACGATATGGCGATGTCGCCCGTTTCCAAACAGTGGGCATCCGAGACAGTGATTGGTGTCACGGATGATGATGGAGTGCTATCAGCGTTGATAGAGGCAAGGCTTTCGCGGGTTTGCAACGCTAGCCTACAAGGTTTTTTGCCAACCTTATTGGCTTTTTCTATAAGATAGCCGGCAACGCTTTTGGGGCTTTTTCGTTTGGCAGCGTTGAATTCCGATTCATGCTTTCGACGAATATGTCGGGGCAAGTTTTTCGATGACGCAATGACCATGTTACAAATGTAACAACTGACTGTGGCCGTAGTATGCGAGATTGTTACAAAACGAACCCATTTCGTATGATTTCCTGGGCCTTGAGATACGTGTTTTTGGTTTATCGCCGCTCGTCTGCAAAAAGACACAGACAATTAAACAAGCGCTGGAACGCTCGCCTCGCCATGTGATGGAGATATGTGAAGAACGGTAACATCGTACCAGCGACGTGAGTGCGGTATTTGTACATGTATTTAGGTACTTTCTGCACGACATACAGGCCGGACCAACCCTCGGTCGCCGCAGGATACCTAAGCTAAGGCGTGGGCTCGTGACCCACAACCTCGTGACAGCTAGCCCCTTTCCCCAACGCCGAAGCCAAGAGGCTTACACTACATGTGAAACAACTTCGCGTTCATTCAGTTTAAATTTGCAGGAGTCCGGACAAAAGTTAACCTGGCATTTGCCACTCTCCTGAGGGAAGTTCTGGTTATGTGCGCCGGTTCCTGGGAAACCCGGCCCGAACTGGAGGGACCCTGCGGGTGAAGTGCCAAAGACACAGTGGCATGAGCATCAACATCGCAGGGTTAAACTCTGTGTTTCATGTTTTGTGAGGCAGCTGGGGGGGGGGGGGGGGGGGGGGGAGTGGAGGGGCTGTGATCACACCAACTGTTCTTGGCCAAAGGGTTGATATACCCTTGCCTTAAACAGAACAGAGGACCTACAAGTAATTTAAGAACAGCAGCCATTTGCTATTCCTGCAGCAACCACAACCATGTAAGCACATGCAGTAAACTATCAGCTATTATGCATTACAAACGCATACACAAAATTTGGCACAAAACGGTTTGGATAACCATCACCAAAACATGACTAATCCAAGGTGTGTGGGCATGCTGTGAGCCATTGTGCTAGTGGAAAATAAACTGAAACCTGATGGCTATACCAGCAGCTGCTTTCACTTATATGTTCAAACCAGTCACACACCATTCCAATACCGACTTGAATGAATGGTTACTTTATGCTGAGATTCACCCACAGATGCATCAAACTTACTGCTGGGTGAGATGAAGGATTTTTGACACCTTGTATGTACCTAAATGGCTTTTAGTTTATTATATATTCAATTAATCAAGCACCTCCCAGCTTATCAGTTTGCCGTGCTGCACAAGTTCAGCATCAATCTGACACCACAGCTTTTGTGACTCACATTGCTTGACATAAGAAAACTCAATCAAGAAAAAAAACATTATGTCCACAAGAATCTGGCCAGGTAATGCAAAAGCATTGTTTATTACCATCACAGAACCATGCAAAGCAGCACAGCAGCATGGCACCCCCAACATCCAGCACCCTTTAGCAATTTCACGGGACATGAAGGACCACAATTCCTGCACAGTCCCCAGCACTCCCTTGACACCTAGCAACGCTAGTGGGAAAACCACACCCCAAACACCATAAGCACGCGTTATGCATAAACCAAGCACTTGTGACATGCATAATACTTACAACCGATGATTACAAATGCCTGTCTGTAACAAGAGGTTGACGCATAAAAATGTTGATGTACTGCACATTTAAGAACAGGCTTACATGATGACTCATAAATTTATGTTATGAATGCTACATTTAGGCAAGAAGGGCCTTAAGCAGTTTTAAGGGCATGGAGTGAGTAGCTCCGATGTAGACGATAATCATCCTCCAATATCTGAGAAGTCACTGGTTATATATCTGGAAAAAACCACTGGCTATATTGAAAACAAATCTGATGCTACTGTCATTATAGTTAATACTTGCTTGGTAATATCAATCAACTGGTACCTCTTGGTACATTGATGATAAATTACTGACATAATAAGACCTCACAACTAATAATGCTACACATATGAATTTTAAGATATCGCAACTTGCATTTCGTGAGAATGCAAGAATCAGAAAATGAAGCGGTGACAAGGAGCCCAGCCAATGATAAGAACTAAAATAGAGCAAATTTTAGGTCTAGGTTGATCAGAGTGCCTGCTTCAGATATTAATGGTATCCCTGACACACCCATTTCCACACAGAGCATAATATATTTCCATTGATTGATGTCATTAACAGAAAGAAAAAGGCTTGGCATCCTCTGCACTCTAATGCGTCCAGAACTTCACTGTGGTTACAGGGCTTTGACTGTACTTACCGACATGTTGCCACGCACCTCCTCCAGCGAGTCCCAACGTAGTCCTGGGGAAGGGAAAACTATCATCACGCACATTTCAGTATTGTACCAACACACCTTCAACATTAAGTGCAAGCCCATGAACAAGGCTATACTTATCCATTCGCACCACCCCGCCCTGTAAGATTGTGGATCGTTTGAAGCATCATTGTTACTGAAACTTGGCTTAGTTCTTGCTCCATATTTCTTTGCTTCTTTGTGTCGGCTCTGAGCCGACACGAGGAAACAAAGAAATACACACAACCATAGCCTCGTTGGCAATAAAAACTGTCCATAGCATCACGTGGCCCTCAATATCAAGTACGCACCTTAAATCACACCTCGTCAACCAACCAGATCAATGTAAGGTGATGTGAAAGATTGATCTCCTGTCCTCGTCCTGTCTCCTTCGCCTTCAACGGATTCTGCGGCCCACGTGGGTCCACAGGTCTCAGAAAGCCAACAGAGACGGCAATACTCTTAACCGATTTGCCAACATAGCGCGAGTGCAGTGCCTGACGCCCCCGCCGGGCCGGCGAAATGGCCTCCGAGCCTGGCAGTCCGCTGACTCCGGCGGATATTACAAGATGTTGATGGCCTCCGGTGCGCTTTAACCGACATCATTGCAAACAAAATTAGTGTATGTTTCAATTAATTTGTGTTTTTGTCTTGATAGATGCGTTTTATCAGCTTGCCAGGCCAAATCAATGGGCTCATGCCTCTCCATTCTCCTGGTGTTTTTGCCGGAGTAAGATGGGAGTCTCCGAGCAGGTTTTTTCCTATTCATATCTATATTTTTCGACCTAAGAGGATTTCTTAGTAAAGCTCAAATTACCAGCTTTAATTTGATACCCTTAAATGGCAAAATAAACATAATTTAACTGTAACACATACCCTTACAATTTTGTACTCCGGATACTAGGAAGTGCCAAGAAATCCAACCATATGGCGCTCCTGGACAAGTACCATTTTTCTGCAAGAGCACAAAGAAGTGCTCACCCTTCATTTGCCCATCTCTATACAGCTTGCTTAGTTACTCTGTGAGATCTGTTCAAGACGCGATCGCGAGCACAAAATTTACGCTCTTGACAAATCAGTCACGTGAGTACGATTCCTATCAACCAATTGGAGAGTTGTGCGATGTCCAGCCTGCAGCCTGAACTAGGAGATGAGCATAAGTCACTGAATAAGTGAGACGTTTGCGACGCTGACCTTAGGAGTGGACATCGAGGCGGAGCGTGGGGAGGTGACCGTAAGTGGTAGGTTGTCGCGTTTGTGGTTGTCGCGGTTCGTTTTATCATTGGCCATCGATGTGGTTCGTCGTTGATGGAAGGTGAATTGGTATTCAATTTTGAGAAGGGCTGCGTAAGGAGTAGAAAGTGAGAGCTTTGCTTACTTGCAGACCTGCGCGATTACTCTTCTAGGTTCTCACTTCCTGGCATTATTCAAAGACGATTCCATTTATCATTCACGCACTTTATTTCCCGCATTTACATACATAATCTATTGTGTAGCTAGGTTCACAGCACAGGCTGTTCCAAGTCTGGTAGATGCAGGATTTGTGGTCTTGCAGATATCAACATATGGCTCATGATGGAGGCAGCAGGTCTCAAGCTGTTGCATCTTCTGATTTCATTTTGCCTGAAACAGAGAGGACAAATAAGTTTTTCCAAAGCCTGTTTGTTTGTGTGTCATCAGTCTTTCGTCATAGTGGAGTACAAAATATTTCATTTTACCTAGTCACAATCCTGGAGTACAAAATTTCCTGGTGTACACTATACCAGGAAATGGCAATTTTTCCAACACTGCACGCGCCCGGTTGGCCGGCTAGATACCCTTCGCTCGGGTGTGGGTGGGGAATGCGGGGTGGGGTAATTTGAACCCCCCCCCTCTGAGATCTCGGGAACTAAGAAAGCTAGAGACACCAAATTTACAGGGTGTCTTGACCTATACGTGAACTCACTTAGGTTAGGGTTGCAGCTTCCTAGGTCATGACCTTCAGGTCGAATAAGGTCAAACAAGGTCAAATTCCGGGTTGGTCTCCAAAGCGCCCCCGAACGTAGGCAACTGTCTCTGTGCAAAAGGTCACAAACCCATTTGAGGTCATTGACCTTGTTTGACACTTTGAAGGTCCTAGTGGCCAAAATGATACAAGACTGCTCTGCATTTTCATTTGAATAAGCGACAAAGATTACGCTAGGCACTATGTTCCTAAAACAAAACGTTCGACCCGGGTCGTCTTAGGTCAATGGCCTACCCTGACCTCCAAGAAGTCGGTTGAAAATGTGTAATGCGGTTCCTGCTGTCAATAAATTCGAAATGAGCACCAGAAACTATCCCATACAGCAACCCCTAGAGTAATAAATCCGGTCGGTTTTGACCTTGGCCTGACCATCATACCTGACCTTAGGTCAGCGTAATTTGCTCATTCAATGTTTTCGGTGCCTAAGAAAGCATCTCAGATGTTTATGTCTTCCTCAAACACTCCGTTGTTGCATCAGATTGAACGATTCCCTAGAAATTGCCTTCGCTGAAACCATGGGCTGACTTTGACCTGTCGTAGGTCAGCGACGTTACAAGGTACATTTAAAATTGGTATGTCAAACGATCTGCTATGCAATTTTCTACAGCTATGCAAAATGTGGCGCGGCTACGCCGCGCTGTTCAAAAACCATTCGGGAAAAGCCCTGGGGGGGGGGGGTCAATTTGCCCCCCCCAGCCGAGCGCGTGTTAATGTATTCTGTTTCACTTTAATACCCTAAGATGTTAAAAAACGAGATAGTTTTGTCAGGTTTCTGATATTACGTCCATGCCAACTTGAAATACACGTCTTTGTTTGCTGAAGCATCCGTCATGAGCTCATATGTTCCGTCTTTTGTGAACGGATTTTTTCACTCTCGCACGGTCTTTTTGCGATGGAATTTTTCACTCCCACCCTAGTTCAGAAGCGATTCTAGCTCCCTGGTTGAAAACGAGGCACAACGACATATGACAATACACTTTGACGGCAAACCAAGGCAAGACATCCAACCAACCGCCGAACCGTATTATCAAAATCAAATGACATCTGCCCACAAACAAGACGAAAAACCTTACTGGAAATTATTTTTTGACGTGTTAAAGGCAAAAACGACCACAAAATAAACATCGTCATTTACTTTCGTAATAAAAAATATATAACTTTCTTATGAGAAACAGCCCAGACAAACCCGACAAACTAAAATGCACCAATGTAGTGTACCAATTCCAATGCAACATCGAAGGCTGCAAACTTCGTTCCATACACTACATTGGTGTGACCACAACGACACTTTCACGACGCCTGACAATGCACTTACGTTACGGGGTGCCTGTGGACCACATGCGACACGAACACGACATCACATTGACACGGCAACTGACAGACAGCACTGACATTTTACGGACGTTTAGTGACAGAAGACGTCTTCAAATTTGGGACAGCATATTCATTAACGAACTCTCTCCGGCCTTAAACAGACAGACAAATTGTTGCACAACTCTTGAAGTAATAGGTGGTGGGCGGTGAGCACTTCTGATGTGATTGTGGCAATGGTGTTCCCGTTGTGTCTTTGTAGCGTTCCCATTTTGAGTGTTTCTGGACATGTATAAAAATGAAAATAGGATTCTGTCTTACTTCAATAAGTAACGCTTCATTTAGGTTCTCCGTACCAAAAGATGTTTTCCAACAGAAGTGCACAATTTTTTGTCCTTTAAAACTCAAAACTTTGTGCCTTCTTCGTGCCCAAAACTTTGTGTCTCTCCGACGATGAGAGGTTCTCGAAACGTTAGGAATGGAAGGAGCGATGAATATATGAGTAATTTTGTGCGAGCCATCTTTAATCTAAGCGATGATGCCAAGTCAAAAGCCCGGAAACCAGAACAATGCATCAAAAAGCTCGTCAGTGCTGAGTGAGCAGTTGTTTTTAATCAAACATGTGTCATGGAGAGGGTTCTGCCAAAATATTCCTATATATATATATATATATATATATATATATATATCAGTTGACATAAGAATAGCAACAAAATTACTACCACTCAAATCACGCAACAACCATCCACAACACCTCGCACACCAATGTGGCGCCACCGCGCGTCATTCATCGATGCCGCAGATAGGGAAGCTGGTATCATATGTTTCGTTTGTCTAAAACCCAAAGGGAATATGACGTCAACGAACTAAGGCTGCTCGTGGTGAGGGGACCCCGTGTGAGAATGCGGGACAACGGTTCTGTTTCACTTACTTCTTATTGCTGACACCAAAAAAACACCATCCAACGTATAATAATCAAAAATAATCAATCGTATAATAATCAAAATCTGTTCTCACCTACTTCTTATTGCTGACACCAAAAAAACACCATCCAACGTATAATCATCAATTTAAATCATCCACAATGCTATCAGACACAAGCAAGGTCTGTATGTGCTGAAATACAGCTTCTGATGATAACAAATGCGCTTTGGGCACATGATGTGCTGCAAAGCTTGAGACAGAACAAAAGAGAGGAACGGAAATTTCAGATGATTTTTTTCCAAGAATATTATAGCGTTTTGCACAGTTCTTCTAGATGTTGCTATTCCGGATATTCTGGAATATTCCATTTTATTCTATCTATTATTCTAGGCATTTCGGGTTTGGCAAGGGGGTAGACAAATTGAGCAACCATATATATATATATATATATATATAGATATATATATATATATAACTATCTAGTAATGGTATGGAACAAATTTGATCAGCTCATAAGAATGCGTTTTCCCGAAGACAAAGCTCAGTTGGCGTGGTTTCAATGGTAACGTGGAACGGCGACGCACTGCTAGTGTGCGGTGGGTGTGAGGTGTGAAATCTGCGGTATGGGGGAGGTGAGATGAAGTTGCGTCCGATTTGAACGGAATATATGCATCGGGTTAATAGCTTGGAATGTTTCCTCTGTCCATCTACCAGTTACCACCATTTTCTGCAGGAGCGTTTCTGGCAAATGAACTTGCGCACTAATGGTGTGGATACTTGACAAACAAAGGAGTCGTAACTGTTCTTCCTGAAAAAGCCGCGAGAACCAGGAACCGGGCTGGATGTTACCGAAGTCTGTGGTTGTGTCAAAAGTTATTGAAACCAGGACCTGGCATTAGCAGGCAAAGGAGCTAAAGAATGTGAGCCAGCTCTGGCTCAGAACATAGGTACTTATAACATGGATTACCAAGAAGCAAGCAAGTTGCTTGGTCGCTTAAGGTGACCATATATCGTAATATATAATATATATATATATATATATATATATATATATATACATATGTAACACCAGAAAACCATCCCAATACCACAGGCTACCATCAAAGCTCAGCAATAATTTTCTACACATGCCCAGCCCACCTGCAGACCAAAGTTAGTCCCACATTGATACTGCTTTATCATGCACATGATAAATCTATATCTGCCTGAGCCTTGTGGTCAGGCTCCTGGAAAAGCTGTATCGTTGTTACAGAGTCAGCGCAGTACTGTTCATTTGGACTTGTCTGTGATGTACTGATCTGCTTTTTTAGAGCAAAGTATTTGGGTTGTGCAGGGTGACCTGTTGAGGCCAATTTTTCCAAGGTCGCAAGACTATCAGAGTACTCCACATTCTGACCTCAGGAATCTAGTGTTGGTAAAATAACTAGAGTGAAATGTGAGACATGGTGTTTAGTACTCATGGCATGTTAGTATTTCTGTTGCTTGCCAAAGAACTTATGGGAGCCTGGGGCTGGTACTGACAAGAAACAAGGGAAACCAGGAGCTGAAGCCAGTGCTTACAAAACAACTAATGGGAACCAAGATGCAGGTCTTGTGTTGTTGAAAGAAACAGTGGGAGCCAAGATCCAGGGGTTTGTTTTGTATAAGAACCAATGGGAACCAGGATGCAGGATAATGTCTGTCAAAAGATCCATTGGGAACCAGGATCTAGGGTTTTGTTGTGTCGAAAGAGCCAGTGGAAACCAAGGTCCAGGGTTTTATTTGTCGAAAGATCCAGTGGGAACCAGGATCCAGGGTCTTGTTTTGTCGAGGGAACCAGTGGGAACCAATATCTAGCATCTCGTTTTGTTGAAAAACCAGGATCCAGAGTCTTGTGTTGTCGAAAGAAACCAGTGGAAACCGGGATCCAGCGTCTTGTTTTGTCAAAAGAACCAGTGAGAACCAGGATCCAGCATATTGTTTTGTTGAAAGAACCAGTGGGAACCAAGGAACCAATATTAGGAACCAGGCACATGTCTGCCTCCAGCGAGGCTCAGACCGGCTGCCTGGTATGTATCGTAAGTACGCGTGACAAGAAGTTTAAAAGACATCTTACGTCGCCAGGTCGCACAAAGCGAATTCTCCACGCTGATTTAATAGCGAGTGTGCCTTGATCCAGCGTCCCGCGGATGAGTCCCAGAAGCGAGCTGTTCTGTACTGAGACGGATTTAGAAGGATACCCTTTCGCTGTGCGGAGCGCGGTGAGCGCACGATGATTCACTCGCAGACGGGAGAAGGGGGGGGGGGGGACCAAGCTGCTGGCGGCAGCGAACGGAGGCGAATGGCTACAGGCGTCGTTGTAGGGGCATGCAAGTTGAAAGTTGCATCACGATCTGAAAATTGATAGTCACACCTGCTTGAGTATCACTCCTAAAGCCCGTTCCTGAAGAATTACTGTCCTCACTTAACGGGCTGTTAAAAATGGCTTCAAGAATGTGCCTAAGTACAAGGAAATGCAAAACCGACCCAGGGATTGAAATCATCAAGTTTCTTCTTGTTCAGTCTTAAACTCTTCTCCAGATGGTGGGTAGCCACCCTTGAAGCAACATTCGCCGACTAATTTATTAGCGTTTCAGTGAATTTTTCCTGAAAATTTGACCTGTCGTTATCCATAAATGATGTTGAATAAATCGTCAGATATGAACCAGCTGGGAGCTAGGTCAAGCATGCATTTTCTGCCGTATTACACATGCAGAGCTGTCTTGTAGGTCCTTAAATTCATTGTTATCACAGGTCATATCTGACAGGACGCATTCATTGATTACTGCCGAACAATGGAATAAGCTGACATTTCCTGGTAGAAGTAGAGAACAATTATGGCTGCTTTGTGCCATGTTCACTGGGGATAGCTATCACGTCGCACCGTGCACAGCAGGTTTTCTGGCATTAGTTTAGAAAGGCAATTCTTTTATTGCTGATTATGGGACAGAATCCCGTTAAGTAATTGGGATGGAAGCAGGTCTGAAATTGCTGACAGATCAAATAGCTGTTTTCAGTAGTGCAGATGGTGTTCAGCTATGGAGCACAGGCTTTTGGGACATCATGACAATTTTAATGTTGCTGTGGAAATAGAAGGACTTGAACGCAGTGGCTTCTGCATTTTCCTGTATCGACATCATTAACCCATCATACTCACCTTTGGACATGCATGATGGGAAGCGGCGATTTGTATACTAATCATCGGGAAAAATAGAAGTTACATGTGGAAATGTCGCCAGTGACCCCTTTAGCAAGGTGTGCACCATGACAATCTGATTGTGGCCGTGTCAGGTGTAAATTGTGCTTGACTTGATGGCCTCCAGTAAGAAATGAGCTTATCTATTGCCTACATAAAAAATATACGCGTGCAGATCTGCACTAAAGACATAACTGGTGACCACCTAGCCTGACCACCAAATGTGATTAATCAATAAAAAGTCAGTTACAGACAATCGGTTTCATGAACACAGTTATCACAAGAATTTCCGTGATGTGGAAAGAGTAGGCTACATTGCACTTGTCACTCCTTTTTATAGATAAACACTACGATTAGTCTAGACTACGATTAGTTTAGTACCGTAAAATTTGTTATCCATTCTGCTATTATGTTAAAAGCTTCAGTTGCATGCTATGTAAATCTAAAAGCTCTGAATTTGGTGATGTGTAGCTGCTACCCATATCAGTGCATGGGAGCCATCATCTGAGCGAATAGTGTTGCTTTGATTGAAAGTGCCAAAATAGGCATATCCAAGTTTATACATTCCAACAAAAATGATTTCAAGACTCAGCACCCATTGGCCCAGACTGCAAAAGGAGCATGCCACACGCTGATGCAATCACATTAAAAGTATCATCTCACAAAATCGGTACAGATGACTTCCGTGTTTGGCAGCCTATAACTCTCAAAAACCCTTACGACTCAGTTTGATGCGTGGAGACAATGCTTGAATAGATCAGGATGTTTTGATTGCACTTAAAAGCAGAGTTTGCAAAAGTTATGATTTGGGTAATGTATTTAAGTATTCAGGTATACAGGTTTACGCAGGATTGAGAACGCTACTTCCGCGTCTGATGCAGTGGCAAATGCTTGCAGACTACCTGATAGTGCCTGTAGTCATGGCTCAATGATTAAGAAAATTTAGACTGCTTGTCCCAAGTAACATATACCTGGTATTATATGACCAGTATTCATCACATTGTGTTTGTATGTACCCGTAATGTATCATTTCTCCAGTCTGCTTCTGCTTTGTAAATGTCAGCTATGTCCAAAACATCAGGCCACCCAGGTATAGCAACACACACATGAATGCTTGACTTTAATTTATGCATCTAAGTTACAGAAAATTATAGGGAGCAGCCCCAAAACAAGCACAAATGACTGTTTGTAAGCAATGGGCACCCCCAAATAAAATGAAAGAATAGTGAATTGTTTCATAGCAATAGATAATAAGGTAGATTTTTGAGGCCTTGCCAACATGGTGCAGATATTGCAACCTCACACTTACCGTACCCATACCTGATTTTGTCACCCGCTTTTTATGAAATAAAAGCCGGGACAGCAAGATTGGAACAACACGGCGTGAAGTCGCATGCGTCCAGACACAGTGCCCAATCACAAGTAATGTAACAAAACATGAAGCGCGCTGATTGGCTGCAAACAAACTATTCGTTAGACTTTTAGCACCAATTATTTTCAGACATGCTGAGCCAGCTTGACTTTTTAGATTTGGTAGCAGAACGTCTGCCAGCCGAGTTTATGCAATTATCATTTATTAACGGATGTAAAGAAACTAAAATAAACATGCCTTATTTGCCTATAGATCTCCAGAGGATAGAACCAATTTCCTAGCTTACCATTTCAACCTGAGGAGAGAGCTCATTACATTGTATGATGTTTCAGTCGATGCCTTCGGGTAGCTTCCGTCCATTTTTAAAAAGCTTCTAATAGTCAACCTGAAATTTGTATATTGTAAACCCGCCAACTGGCTTATCATGGCGATGGTCCAGTGATCCTCGTACAGTAGTGCTGGCTAGACACTCGAAGACATACAAATCGTGGACGGTAATATGAAACGAGATCATCAGCTTCAACATGCCATGCAAGTGTATTCGGATGGACAGAACACACCTTAGCAGACACAAGAGACGACGACAATTTAGACGCATTCCGTATAAACCAGACGTCACTCATCTCGTTCAAAGGACTTCCCACAAACCCTATGAAACAACATTCACAACCTGCACAAGTGATTTATGCAGCCAAAAAGGAGACCGCACCAAGCACTGCGTGCAGTTTCCCGCCCTAAAGCAAACGCATCATCATAAAACCATCAAATACACGATGAAACACTACCATCACACATCACCGCAGCAAGCCACCCTCACTTCCGTAACCAAAGACAAGACGAAGACTGCGCATTTTCAAATCGGACTTCTTTCCAGCCCTATGTACAGCAGCAGCCTGAGCCGGGCCGGCACCCGGAACCGACATGTAGCGAGCGGCTGGGTGCCCCACGACAAGCATTGTAGGCTCCAGTGCGCACCACCTCCATTCTTCAATACGTGCAAACACCACATATCCTGCACACTTCCTCAAACACATTTAAATTTCATGCGCGCCATCACCTCAAACTCTGTGCTTGAAATGACTAAAAATGCCTCGGACAGCAAAGCCCCACTAAGCCTGTGGTTGGAGGAATATACTGAAAGGCCCGGATATTCCCACAAGAAGGCACTTGATGTACATGGAATGATCACAACACTGCAATGAGAGAGAAAATGTGCATAAGAATAGTTACGTCTTTCGTTATCTGTTGAATTTCCTAACTTGCCGTCAATAACATTAACTTGACATGACATGTTCTGCAACCCAGTGCTCGATTTTGCTCGACGCAGTCCTGCAGACTGTGCGGCGCTGCGGCACGACGACGCCAAGATCGCGCTCGTTCGGGTAGTTACCCCCTTCCGGCCTCCGAAGGACGACCAGCGAGCACACGCTGCCTTCCACCAAGTAGACAACTGTCCCGCCTCTCCGGCTGGAGGAAGAGATGGTGGCCACGTTCTTCCGGTGACCTAGTTGACGCTGCGCTTAGAGTGGGGTGGGGGGGGGGGGGGGGGGGGGCGAACGAAGGACGTGACGGCGCGCCAGTCCGTCATGAATGCCGACAGTACCGTTTCGTCTTTTGCATGCAGCGCAGCCGTGCAATATGCTTCTGACCGTCGACCGAGTTCTGACTTCTGTCAGGGTTCGTTCTTGTCCCGAGTGAAGAACTCTCTCCTGGTTATATGCCACTACTAAGCGTGTGACATCGTCCCTTGATGGCAGTATCACGGGGTGGCGCGTCGAATAGGCCACAAGTACCTCATCGACACGCCCACCGACCCTCCTGACATCTTTGCTGTCATTGAATGGTGACATCTGTTGAAAACGTCCCCCCCTCATCCAGTTTTCACTTGCGTACCGTTCTTGATCTCTGGCACCTCCTTGGAGAAGCGTCTTGCTTGGCAGTCGATCACACTTTTGATTCTGCCTGTCTCATTTCCTCTGCTGATAGAGGCCCTAAAACGTCTCCACTCAGCCCTTGCTGGGCAATTCTTGCCGACAAGGTCTTTCACAAACCTCAGTAACCATGCTACAATCCTTTTATCTTTTGTCCACGACGAGAACCTCCGAGAGGCTGTAAGCACTGACGTCTCAGCCTGTGGCTCTAGCGTCAGCACGACTTCCGGATCTGACTTCTGACAAAGTTCTGACTTCCGGATCGTCTTTCAGTACCGCCGTATGTGGCGTCTGCTCCGGCCAGTGCTCCTAGTCTTTCAGTAGGAACGCAGGATCTTCCCGCCAACGAGAGTCCGAGGCTAGATGAGACTCAGAGGCTCCTCTGGAGCAGATATCTGCAACGTTCAGACGTGATAGCGCATGTCTCCACCGGTCCGGACTAGACGAATCGCAGATTTCTGCCACGCGATTAGCTACAAATGTGTGGAACCGACGGCTTTGGTTCCTCAGGTACTGTAACACAACCGCATTGTCTGTCCAGAACACGATTCTCCTAACTTGATGGAAAGTTCCTTCCGCACCGTGTTAGCCGGTCTCGTTGCCAACACTGCTGCCTGCAACTCAAGCCTAACGAATGAGAGCGGCTTGAGAGGTGCCACCCTCGTCTTCGGCATAGCCAGAGTACAGATGCTACAGCCATCCACCCTCGTCTTCGACATAGCCAGAGTACAGGTGCTACAGCCATCGAACGTTGTCGTCTTGATGTGAGCGACCGCGCCGAAGGCGTCCTGGGAAGCATCACAGAAAACATGCAACTCCCAAGTATAGCTGTCGCTAGCTGACGTGCCTCCAAAGCACCGTGGGAGAGACAACATCTCCAGGAAAGGCAAACGCGGCAATCCACTCTGCCCAAGCGCGCAACTCGCTCCCGACCAGCTCATTATCCCATCGATAACTGCCGGCCCATAGGCGTTGTACCAGGATCTTGGCCTGGAGCACAAATGGAGAAGCCAGCCCCAAGGGATTGAACAATCGAGCGACTCCCCGTACCATACCTCTCCTCGTAGCTGTGACGTTAGGATCAATGGATCTGACTCTAATGGTGTCGTCCACAAAAGTCCATGCGCACCCTAGAACACTCTGTGCTGTAGGTGACGAGTCCGCTTGAGCACATTACGAGGACTGGATCTTATCCATCACTTCCTGTGAATTGCTCATCCACCTCGTCAACCTAAAGCATCATCTTGCCAGCAGTTTCGTGACCTCTTCTTGCATCTCTGCGGCTACTCGCTCCGTCTTGGCGGCATGGATGAAGTCGTCCATGTAAAAGCTCTTGCGCACCACCCTTTTCGCTTCTTGTTCTACTGGACGATCACTGCTGCATTCCTCAGCCGTCTTCTGACGAAGAAAGTTCGCTGATGCCGGGCTGCTTCTAGCTCCAAATATCGCAACCTGCATGGTGTATGGTTCTGGATTCTTTGCTACATCCAGTTCTCTCTAGAAGAACCTCAGCGCCTGCCGATCTTGCAGGATGATCCTGACTTAATGATACATGCACTCGATGTCGGCAGTTCAGGCGAAGGGCGCTTCCCTGAACCTTAGAAGGATTCCCGGTAAGTTCTTCAAGAGGTCTGGCCACGTTAGGAGCATGTCGTTTACAGACACGTTGTCGCATTTTTCAGTGGCATCAAACACCACCCTGAGTTTTCCCGGCTTCCGGGGATTTCAAACTCCATGATGAGGCAAGTACCACGGTCTCGGATATCCTTGTTGGTCCTCTTCTGGGGTCAACTCACGCGCGATTCCGCATTCGGCGTATCTTTCAACCGCTTTCTTGTATGCCGCCGCGTTCTGTGGTTGGCGCAGCAGGCTCTTTTCCAGGGATCAAAGCCGGCTGATTGCCACTGTCTTGTTGTTCGGCAAGGTAATGTCGTGACTCTTCCATAAAAGTTTCGTCTCTTGTCTATTGTACAGACTTCGCGTGGTGCTTTCCATGATTTGTACTGCTCTGATGTCGTCTTGTGATCAATGAAGGCACTCAAGTTTTTTACATTTCTAAATAACGACCCAACTGTCATGAAAACATGAGTGCACCGTTGCTCTTGGACTAACTGTAAATGTGGAGAATGCGATAATCTGATCTGATCATTTTCAGGATCATGACTGATCCTGGCCCTCTGGTTAAGGCCAGTCCCAAACCCAATGTTAAATGCCTTCGACCAAGTGCAGTTCCTTTCATGCAACTGGACATCGCCGGCACGCCGAAGTGAGTATGTGTGTGCTTGAGAAGGAAAATTACCGTCTGTTTTATGCAGAGATCTTTCAACCCGATTTACAGTTTAACGCATGCGCAATCTATGCCCATCTGGGCAGTTTGCAGACTACAATATGAGATTCAAACGACATTTTCCAACCATAATCTTGTTTACAAAGTGGGACCTGACTACCATACAAGTGGTACAGCCATCTATGCCACACTGGCGAAGGGAGTGCGTGTCAGGGGTGGAGCCAGGGTTAGCGACGGGGGAGGGCAAATTTGCACGAGCGAGTCCCAGCCCCATTGACAACACATCTATGCACTGTGAACTGACTAATAGACACCCCAACTGCTAATAAATACAGTACCTAGCGCATCAATGAGCTACCAGTATTGGTTTGCCCTGGTGCCTTGAACATTTCTTTCAGCTGCGTGCCATACATGTTCGTCCGCCTATATGCGAGCCTTATTGCCAATGAGCCACTTTTGGACTCTGCGTGTCACTGTCCATGCTAGTGTTTGAGATTTCAAACAAAAGGTATTTGCCTGGTCACCAAAGTTCGGGATTACATACAGTAATATCATGGTAAAAAATGCTGATATGCCTAAACCTTAGACCTTGAACCTCACGTGCAGAGGCGAATGGAGGGGGGAGGGCTGGGAGGGCCTCGCTGTTCTCGTGTATTTTTGCGTCGGAGAACAGTAATGGCGGCGCCACCCCCCTGGGGCAACCGATGCACTGAAATGGGACCATGAAGCGGGGCCATCCAGACAGATCCGTGGCTATGGCCAGGAGCGGTAGATATGAGAATGATGCATACGGTGCAGCACTCGTCGGCCGTTGACCGTCCCTCTTACCCACTCGGATTATGTCACGCTGGACCACCAAAAAGCATTTGTGTATGAAAACAAGCATGAGATAACCCAAAAAAGGGCATGTCCGGGTCCAACACGTTTTGCTGTCGCAATAAGAAACAGCACAGACGACTTGTAATGATAAAACCTGAAAACCTGAAGCACAACATTAATATCGAGCCTGTTGGGCAGGTGCAGATTGAGCCAAATCACGGGACAGCTAACAGAACTACTCAGCAGTGAAATCTCTAGACAGCATCCTATGTACGCACGTATCATTTTGCGAATGCTTTTTTTATCCTGATGCTAACTGTGTAACAACAATATCAAAACTAACAGCTGTCAATGCCTATGGAAGGCAAGGCTGAAAGCTGAACTAAAGTGGAAGCCTCCTCCTCAGCGACTAGGCCGCGTGCTGGTTTAACTTTGGGTGATGTGATTTGTAACTTCATGCAAGTTGTATGCATTCATTCTTAACACGCGGTCGGGTGGGGTGTCAAATTGCCCCCCTCCCCCAAGGTTTTTTTCGGAATGGTTTCCCAACGGCGCGGCGTAGCCGCGACAAATTTTGCGTAACTGTAGACAGCTGAGTAGCAATTCGCCTGACATTGACCTATGGCAGGTGAAAGTCAGGCCATGGTTTCAGCGGGGGCAATTTCTAAGAAGTCGCTCAATGTGATCCAGCAACGGAGTGTTAGACGAAGCCATACATCTCTGAAATATTGTCCTATGCCACACAACACTTGAATCAACAAATTACATTGACCTAAGGTTTGATATGAATGTCAGACCAAGGTCAAAACCAACATATGTTACTACTCTGGGGCTTGCTGTATCGGGTAGTTTCTGGTGCTCATTTCAAATTTATTGACAACAGGAACCGCATTACGCACGTTCCCTAGATTTCTTTAAGGTCAGGATAAGTCACTGACCTAGGATGACTCAAGTCAACGTTTTGTTTTTAGTAACATACTGCCTAGGGTAATCTTTGTCGCTTATTCAAATGCAAAACTCAAAGCAGTCTTGTATAACTGTGGTCACTATGACCTCTAAAAGGTCAAACAAGGTCAATGACCTTAGATGAGCACGTGACCTCTTGATTAGAACAGTTATCTAGAGTTTAAGGGTCCTTTGGAGACCAACCTGAAAGTTGACCTTGTTTAACCTTATTTGACTCGAAGGTCATGATTGAGAAGTTCTTGACGTTGAACGAAGACAGTTCACGCACAGGTCAGCACACCCTGTGAATTTAGCGTCTCTAGCTCCCTTAGTTCCTAAGATGTCAGGGGGTAGGTGGTCAAATTGACCCCTTACCTCCACCCAAGCGAAGGGTATCCAACCGGCCACCCGGGCGAGCGTCAACTGTTTTGTTCCCACCGCTCACGCAGCTGTCTCCCAGCTTCTTTTCTTGTGTTAATAATTTCTCAAAATAAAGCGAATGGAGCAAACCATTCCTTACAGACGCGCATGCAGCAGCATTGGGTTGTCCTTCTCGAAGAATTGATGCAATGTTTGGGCAATGTCTTACACCTTCCCCCCCCCCCACCCCCTGTATCTATGCCCATCCATCTTCCAAAATGTTTGGAACATGCTGGCAAATTATGCTCCAAAACGATGATGCAAGGTTCGAGCCTTGGCGCTTACGTAAGCGGTGCCATTAACTTCGGTGTGTATGATTTGTGAGTCATTTTCAGTATCGCAGCCTGGCATAGGCTTCCAGGTTATGAAATAATTTGACAAAAAACCGTTGTTCCTGACAATCTGGCGATGCAATTGACTGTCACGAGACTTGCAATATTGTCTTCAGCATGGCTGATGATCTCGCTGTCTTGGAATGCACGTCAGGCATGACATGTGTCGCGGGTCACCAAATGATCTCAACGTTGTTTTCCTGTTTGCTCAGCATCTCGAACTCCAAGGCTAGCAGACCGATCTGCACGAAATTTTCACCACTGAATTCAGCATGGATATGCTGCCCCCCCCCCCCCCTCTCCTTAATAGCTTATGAGAAGATCTCTCCAGTACGTCGTGGAATCACACCAAAATCGCGGTAGCCTTTTAGGTACTGCATGTGCGTGTTTTGACACTAGGATACTGTCTAATTGTCCCTAGAATACTCTGCAGGTTGTTCGAAGGTGGAGGCTGAGGCGGAGTGCGGAGACGGCGCCGGACTCGCGGGCTCGCATCGCAATGGGCCCAGAGCGGAATACGAGTCAAAAGATTGTGACAGTAATGCTGCTACATTTACGGAGCCCTACACCAAAATATGCCAGTATAGAACAAACAAACTACGAGTCATCATGCTCCGCACTAACCGATTCTGGTAAAAGTGTACCTTTGAACTTGCCTACTGTCATCAGTTATTGACTTAGCAACATACTAATTGAAACCAATCGCCGGATCACGTTGAGACAAGTTCATCAATAGTTGATTTCAGCGAGGCTCTATTATTCTGAATTTGGAAAAACCAGGATACCATCGACACCACTTCCAACGAGTCCACGTTATGAACAAGAGTAAAATCTACGCGAGAGTTAGACGTGGCCTGTTACTTTCTCTGATCGCGCCAAAGTTCTGCTCCATCACGGAACCTCTAGCACATATATATTTGTGCTCGTATGTAGCAACTTGCCGTTTGTGCCGAGCCGTTCCAGTAAGTCGAAGGACGAATACATTCTATCCGACGCTCAATACGAGGGCAGATCCTTGGCAAACAGTCATTGGATGGTATCAAACGTTCACACCGCATGTAGCTACAGGGCAGTGCAGAAAAACGCATCGGAAACAGAAAAAAGTTTTATGTGTATTGCGTGGCACATCCAACTTGCTAATGACCGAATGGATGCATCGCCAACGTTGCCAATTAATCAGTAGATCTAAGCTACACGCCGCGGTCGTCTTCATCATGCTGCAGTGGTTAAGTGTTCAGTTTGGTCCGTCAGTCCGTTCAGATCAGATCGGTATATTTCGAAGAACAGTGGTGATGCTACTTCCCCCTACACCACCACCAGTGGCAGCCTCCACCACCGCCGCCGCCGCCCGCCGCCACCGCCTCCAGATGGACCACCACCGCCACCGCCGCCGCCGCCACCGCCTCCAAATCGCCCACCACCACCGCCACCGCCTCCTCCTCCTCCCGCTGTTGACAAGAGAGTGATGTTAAGGATCAGAAGCTGTCCTTGGCTGGCATTATCATGTCACAAATTGCGAATGCTACTAATGCTAGCATTGTCCAGGCCTGTTTGTTCAACTCATCGCACAGGTGATACCAAAGTGAAGGATCACCTTGTATGTACCAAGACACTTATCCTACATCGTGATTACTGTCCTTAATGCCACGGCACTGAGGTCCAGTGATCAAAATATTTGAAGACAAATCTGACAATGACTGAACAGCACAAATCCGAATACCGTCTTCAAATAAATATGCATGATTCGACAACTCTGGCCACTCTGATATAAAATTCAGCAGCCTTTGGGTGTGACAGTGGATGTCAAGGCCTTTCGATTTTATGCCTATGCCCTGCTAACAGTATCTGAAACACTCGATTCTTTTCCCGAGCAGTCTTCAATAGAGTGCTGCAAACGGAACCGGAACGGTGCCGCTTTGAGGTGGAGTTCAAACAAGTCTCTGCGGCGGCAGCCTCACACGGCCGCAGTGCAGTGGTACTCACGAGCTGCCGTGGCGCCCGCCCGCAGCGTCGCCAGCAGAGCCAGCAGGAAGGTGGAGCTGAACCACTTCATGGTGGGTCTGATGCGGTCCGCTCACCGGGTTCACCTTTTATGTCCAACTTAAGCGCGATCAGTCATCTCCGAGGCGTTCTGCCGCGGGCGGAGCCACTGTCGCCGCAGCACGAGAAATCCTGGTATTTTTGGAGTCAAGAGGAGTTCGGCGAATCCGGAAGGGCGATTGCGGGCTTTCTCTTCTGAAAAAGGCCGATTGTACAGATTAAGAAAGACAGGTTGGCAGTGGCCGCAGATTATTGGCACGTTCAGCTTTAGTTATCCAAGCTTTGTGGCGTCCATAACAGGGGGCCATCATCACAGCTTGAGAAGTTGGTCGGGCGGGCGGCTCCCCAACGTTAGGCGTGTACGTCACAAAGTCGCACTGGCTTGAGCGGCGGCGTTGCATTGCAACGTCGACTGCGTCGCTTGGAAAACAGTAGTCACGCAGGAATGCTGTGGTCGGTCTTGTCTATTGTCGTGCAGCATGGCGTCAAGTTTGTATTGTTATGTGGCCTCGGTGCGCGCTATTATGTCGCGCATGAGAGATATTCAAAGTGGTGTGCGAGCGTTGTGCAAGAGTGAGCATCAAAGGCGTTTTTTTTTGGCAGCAACATGCGCATTTGCTCCTCCGAGGCGGCCTCTTGCAAAAATGTTAAACGGCACAATGAAGGCACTTTCGTTTTTTACATAAAAAACGATCCAACTGCCCTGAAAACATGAGTACACTGTTGCTCTTGAACTATAAATGTGGAGAATGCGGTAATCTGATTTGATCATTTTCGAGATCATGACTGATCCTGGCCATCTGGTTAAGACCAGTCCCACACCCAATGTTAAACCATGCCTTCGACCAAGTGCAGCTCCTTCTAAGCAACTGGGCATCGCCGGCGCGCCGAGGTGGGTATGCGTGTGCTTAAAAAGAAAATTATGGTCTGTTTTATGCAGAAATGTTTCGACCCGATTCGCAGTCCAATGCATGAGCAATCTAAGCCGCTTTGTGCGGTTTGTAGACTACAATACGCGATTCAAACGAGACTTTCCAACCATAATCTTGTTTGCAAAGTGGGGCCCGATTACCACACAAGTTGCACAGCCATTTATGCTATGCGGGCGAAGGGGGTGAGTGTCAGGTGCGTAGCCAGGGTTTGCGACAGGGGGGAGGGCAAGTTTGCACGAGCGAGTCCCAGCCCCATTGACGCCAATTTATGCACTGTGAACTGACTAGCAAATCCCACAACCGCTAATAGGCACAGTACCTAACGCATCAAAGAGCTACCAATATTGGTCTGCCCTGGTGCCTTAAACAGTTCTTTTAGCTGCTTGACGTACATGTTCGCCCGCCTATATGCGAGTCTTGTTACTAATGAACCACTTTTGGACTCTTCGTGTCGCGGTCCATGCTAGCGTCTGAGCTATTTACAAATAAAAGCTATTTACAAATTTCAAACAAAAGCTTTTTACCTGGTCACCAAAGTTCGGGATTACATACAGTAATATCGGGGTAAACAACTACTGCTATGCCTAAATTATAGATCTTCAACCTCACGAGCAGAGACGAATGGGGACGGGGGGGGGGGGGGGGGTCGGAGGCTGCGCTGTTCTCGTGATTTTTGCATCGGAAAACAGTAATGGAGGCGCCCCGTGCCCCCTTCCCCCCCCCCCCCCCGGGGCAGCCGATGCACTGAAATGGGACTATGAAACGGGGCCATCCAAACAAATCCGTGGTTATGGCCAGAAGCGGTATGCGACAACGAAAGAGAGGGCATTTCCGGGTGCAACACGTTTTGTTGTCGTTGAGAAATAACACTGGTGACTTGTAATAGGGTCTGATTATTGCGCCTGTTAGGTACGTGCAAATGACTACGTTTCGTTGTGTCGCAGATCTAAGCTCCAGCTGTCGTGGACATGGTAGGGCATGCGGACGACGTGGAGGCCGCCTACCGGCAAACAGCCGCGAGGCGTCCAGTGCCCGCCCTGAACGAATTTGGCGAGGACGACGGGGTCAACGAATCGGGCGAAGACAAGCTCTATGGCGGTGACGGCGAGAGGACCGAAAATGGCCTCCGCCGCGGTGACGGAATGGACGAGGTCAACATCGAGCACAGGGCGCTGACCCTCGTTGCCGGCCTCGTGGCGGTCAGGTGCAAACACCTCCATCCAAGTATGGGGCTGTCGACCCGAGAAGCACCAGCCGTGTACCTGACAGCTGGATACACGCGATTAGCCAAGGTGGTGTGATTCTACCGTTGCCGGCCTGGACGAGCGTTGTCGAGGCTTTCAAGATCGTGTTCCAGCTAGTGATGGGCTGAGGCATGGACTGAGACATTGGTATCGTCGACCGCCTCACAAAGCTCCTGCTGAGAAAGTTTTGCGCTGGACAAGCGGATTACACGGTAGCTGGTGACAACGCGCATCCATCTGCACCATATGAATATTAGGTGTTATGGTACGTTAGGCACTATGAAACATTAGTGGTTATGATACATTAGGCGCTCCTATACATTAGATGCTGTGATATATTTGGAGTGGTAGTGCATTAGTAGTTGTGAGACATTAGGTGATTTGATACACTGGACCTAATGGTACATTAGGTATAGTAACACATTAGGGGTTATGATATATTAGAGGTTTTGAACAGTAGGCTTTGCGATACGTTAGGAGTTACGAACATTAGGTGTTGTGATACATTAGGGGTTACGAGTATTAGGTGCTGCGATAATCCCCCGGGCCACTCTAAGTTAGGTTAAGTTAGTTAAGTGCATGACAAGTGGCAATAGGAATTGTGCAACAATCAGTAACTTACAACTGCTGTTGTGATACAAACAGGTTAGAAAGGATGAGATGAAGTAATGCCTCCTTAGGTTAGGCACAGTTGGGCTACTGTCATAGAACTAAGCATTGGTGTTTTGTAAGAAGCAGTGACAAAATGCTCGTTTTCCCTGACCCCATCTTAACAGAAGCCAGAGGTATGTCTATTGTGTTTGACTTGGTGATGGGCTGACGTGTAGGTGTCCAATGTTTTTTTGCTTGAGCGTTTTATGTTTGTCGAATATTTTGTTGTTATTTTGTTATTCAATTCCTTTGCTTTGTTTTGTGTTAAAAGTGCTGTGGAAGGAAAATGCAAAGTGCAGCATCAAATTAGTGGTGTTAATAATTTTTCATGCTCATCACATTGTCATGAAATTACTATGCTTTGTTGTATTTTGTTTCACTTTAATGGTCTAAGATGTTAAAAAAGTAAAACAGTTTGGTCAGGTTTCTGATATTACGTCAATGCCAACTTGAAATAGAAGTCTTTGCTTGCTAAAGCATCAGTCACGAGCTCTTAAGTGCCATATTTTGTGAATTGATTCTTTCACTCCCTCACGGTCTTTTTGCGACGAAATTTCTCACTTCCACCATAGTTCAAAAGCGATTCTAGCTCCCTGTCTTTACACGTGTTTTATGCCGATAACTCATGCAGTTTATGCTGGCGTCGCTCCGCGCACGACTTCCTCGGGTATCTGTGAGGCTGCGCCGATTATGCGATCGGTGTATTGTTCATGCAGTCTTCTATTGTGTCATTTTGCGTATGCGATGATGTGCTCACCTTTATATAACGTCATTGAAGTGTATGCTTTCTAGCGGTTTCATCGGGTTTTCGAGACGTAATAGATTATGACAAACCATGCCTTTATACACAAACCCATGGACCAGACACACAACAGCGTGTACTTCTCTTCTCTCTGTCTGTATCTACCCTGTCGAATGGGCACGATTGGTTGAACACGGCCGTGCAGTACACCATTACCTGCCGGCCAGCCCGCCTCAAAGCCTATGCTGCACCTGCATGACTTTTATTTACCAGGGAGAAAGCATACCCCGGCGGCGGTGGTAGCTGCCAAGCCGCGTGTGGTAACACAGATATATGCGGGGTGAGTCTTTATCAAGCTCCCGAAAGGATGTCGTTCACCACAAGCGTCCTCGTCACGAAATGTGATCAGAGGCGTGCAAAGCCGCGACACGTGCCAGACGACCGCCATAAACGAAGCCCCCGATCACAGTCGGACCACGTAACACCACGACCAGTGGAAAGCCTTTTGGAAATTCCGTCATTGCGTGCTGACTTCTGTGTTGGCGCCTGGGCCAGAGGCTTGAGAACTAAACCTGCTCAGCTACTGCGTGATGTCAAACATCGCCACTTCCTTCTGCGGTCAGCATTTTTAGCGTGGCCCTTTGCAAACGAGTCCCTCTCTCCTTGGAGTAGGATTTACAACAGTCATTGGCCCCCACTGCGGTCAGCATTTTATGCACGGTTCTCTTTAAACGGCTTTCTCATTTCTTGGAGAGGCATAAGACTACAGATAGCTAACGAAGCACAAGAGTGTCGAAGCGCTTAGTTGCACCTGCCCACGTTGCGTCATCCAGGGCAGATCACATCATGCAGACACGCTGCAGAACTGCGAGTTAGCACCCACGGAAGGTTCAGCGGACAGCTGTTTCGCAAAGAGAGCAGGCCTGCAAAGGGGCCGAGAGGCAGGAGTTACCTGCGAGAGAATCAGTGGCTGCGTTCGACGTAATGATCATGAAGGGTAATTGAACCGTGATAACAATTTTTCTAAGTCCTAAAACAATTACGCTAAGAGCGTTTGCATTTGTGTATGAAGCTTTTAACTGAAAAGGCTACCTTTAAGATATTTCGGTGGAGTAAACATCCCGGTGTCCTAGCATTGCCGACTCTGTGTATAAAGCAACATCCGATGAGGAGGATTTTTCCCTCCGTTCCCGCATGTTTTGTGTGAATTTTTCACTACCACCTGATATTGTCTAACCACGCATATCAAACCCACGTTTCCCTTTTCGTGGCTTAAATGTGGCATCCAAAACCGAGCTCACTTGAAACCAACAAGCATAAGCAGTGCTCCACAGAAACTGGACACCTATGGCTACATCCTGCCTCACCTACATTTGAATCATGTCTATGTATGCACAGAGCAAGGACGCCAGGTACCTCCAAGCCCAAGAACCCCAGCGACTCCAGCCGCTTGCATACGCCAAGTTAGGCTTATTTACAAAGTGGATCACAACTGCAGCTGTGCGCCAAACGCAAGAGTTTCACGCATCCCCAATTTTGTTTTGGTCGCACGACACAAGCACCACACAACCGAAGCAAAACCTGGTACAAACGGCAGCAAAGCCTGGTGGATAATCTTGTTCCACGTATTTCTCTTACCCGAAGAAACTTGACCACTAAATTGCATCACTCCCGAAATGCAAGAGTGAAAAATTCAAGAAATGCCTTCTAAATGAAATTATAAAGCTGAATATCACCCTTTGAACACTCAGTTCTACAGAAATTTAGTCAGTGAGCCGGCGAAAAAATGATACCAACAAACTATCATTCTTTATATTCATTGAATTAGTTGTTTTATCATCCGAGCGTAGTACAACTTCATTTTTCCTTTCTTTCCGATTGCCTTCAAGTACTCTATCTATGGCTCAAAACGTTGACCCATTCCTTTGCAAAATTTTGCAAACTTGCACATGTTCCATACATGCTTTGTATTAATCCGCCATCCGCTTAAACAAGTTTGATACACACCCAAGAGTGAACAATTCATAGGCAGTGAAAGAGACAATTTGCAGCACTGGACTTATTTTTAACATAAGATTTGCGCTGTTAAACCCCCAGTTACGCGGTTTTTTGGTTCATGGCGAGCTCAATAATAATAAATCTAAGCCATGCTAGGTTTGCGACCTCATCACGGTACATTATCCTAGCGCGCGTGGCCTTGGGACTGGTCTGGCGCAGCTTATACAGAAGTGTTTGATAACGAAATTGCTTTATCATGCAGACCTTCTCTTTCTCGTTTCGCATTTTATTTTGCAGGTGGGTGAGCATAACTGATATCTATATTTTGTGGGTGGGTTGGATGACCCTGTCTTTCAGCAAACCATGCGAAAGACGCTGACTTTTTATGTGGGGGAGCGGGAAGAAGCGTGCTCTTAAAGGAAATGTTCCACATTTGAAGACACTGAGGTAAGCACCAGATATGATGGGAAAAGCTTACTTGTAACTATTGGTACGTTTTCAAGGCTCAAAAACGACTCTAAGTAGCAAAATTTCGAAGTTTGTAAAAATGTACCCTATTACGTCATCGTTTGGTGGCGTCATGAAATGGTTTTGTGACGACAGCAATACCTGGCAGCATCTGGCAGCCGAACCTAAAGAATACCTCGAAACGCGCTAAAGCTGACGCCCGCCGGCCATTCTAGTGGCGAGTGCTATGTGGGGTGACCGGCCCGTGAATGGCTTGGTTGTGAATTTTTGTATTGACACTGGTCGTCGGACAAGCTTTGGTGAAAGGCTTGACATACGCAACGTAGTGATCGCCGGCTTTTATGGTAGATTATTAAGAATCTGCACCATAAAAACCGCGATATGCTGTGAAAACCGTCATGTAGTGTCGTGAATCTCTAACCGAAACCTGCCGAGGACTGTTGAAGATATCAATACTGAACTGTCGACCCGTACTTGCCTGCAATGCTGTAGTCGTGACATTGATATCTTGTGATGTATGCAGTACTTGCTTTTTTGTTTCTTGTAACTGGAAGTGCAGTCACATGCCAAAGTTAACAATGAATCTGTAACATAACCATGAATTGATCACCAAATCATTGCTATTGCTATGGTAAATATGGTAAAGTTGAGCCACCAAGAATGCTTTCCTTGCACATCATTATTTATTTAGTCACTAGTTTGCCCTGAAACAATCATCGTGGTGTTACGGCATTCCGGCTCACGTCCTTTGGCAGCGCTAAATCAGCTGTTAAGTCATTCATATATTCTAAACTGTTTTCTCGCAGGCTTGACATAAAACAGTCAACCAATGTGGTACATTGTGAGATGGCACTGGTCAACAGCGTCATTGTGGTCTACTCCAGAGCTGTACTGTGGCATGACATAATTAACACTGATATGGTTTTTGTACTGCAATCCCCCGTTGCTTTCATAATATATTCCATCATGAGAAGGCTGGTCAAGTGTGTTTTCTTGTATTTACTCTGCATCTGACATGCGACTGGCCAGATACAATATGCCGATCACTCGCAGCAAAGTACACAACCAATAAGTGTCTCCACTTGTTCAGCCTGTTTTGTGAATCCCCAATACGTGAGTAACACATGCAAACACATCTTTGGCAAGACACATTCTGCATTCAATGATAATGAGAACTAGCATTTCACTCCCCAACCAATATCACATGACATTCTACCAGGAGCATCCATCCTCACTGGACAATGCCTAACGCCCGCCAGGGCGAGCAAAGCGGGGCTAGCTAGTCATGACAAATGCAACTACTGGAATCGACGTGCCGGGTGCGGCTGTCCGCCAGGCTCTCTCGACTCTCGTCCGGCCCATGTCCGCGGTGCACATTTGGGTGTGCCACACCGCAGTGCTTTGACGGACCAGTGATGGTGACCTGCATACGCTTGTCCACGATGGCCTCCAGGAGCGGGCGCGCGTGTGGAGAGGTACTCGACACCGTCACCTGCCACAGGATGCACTGGTCGGAGATACGGCTGTAGACGCGAGACGTTCTGGAACCATCCAACAAAGTTGGGTCATAATTAATTCACAATGGCATCCATCAGCATGGACTTTTGTTGCTAACAACATGCTTCCCAGAAAATAATAATTCTGACAAAAAGCAAAGCAAAAACAAGCATAAACACCATATTACAAAAAAAACTTTCACCACTTAGCTACACCAAGCCACCAAATAATGACGTTGTATAACTCTGTCCAAACCATTTCCATGAATGAATTTCTGGGATCAGTGTCCAAAACAACGGAACCTAGTATGCACCTTGAACACATCTGATCGTAGGAATACCGTTTGAAGAAGAATTATGACGTTCCTGCATATGCTACATTGCTCGGCAGAGTCCACCCCGCCCTCTGACATCGATCCACCGGATGCAGGCCATCCCAGCCATGGGCAAAATAGCGAGCAACACCGCTGTTCCCCCTCACCCACCGCCGCGCGTGCTAAGGCAGACATACGAACTGAGGCGGACAAATGCTACTCGGAGTCACCGCCAGGTACATAACATCCATTGCATTTTTTGAAGGGCACTCACTGTAATCATATTTTTTTGCTCGTTTTGGGAAAATGAAATAAGAACTTTCTGGACTGATCCCAATCTCTTAAAGGGCGCAACGATGCCATACTGCTTTTTACGCGATCACAAGATTAGCAACCGTTTCTTGACTACTAGCCACTATCCTGAATACCACAAATAATCAAACCCATGACTACACATTGCTGTGTTAGCAGGTGATGCATGTACTGCTGTGCTGGAGTATTCAGTGCGCCCCTTGGAGTCGTCAAGCCACACGGCGCGCCCGCGGGGAACTGCCGGTGGCGCCGCGCGGCCGCCCCCCCCCCCCTCCCCCCCCCGTCCGCGCTTAGCGCCCTAGGGTAGCCACCGATGGCGCCACGCGGCCGCTCTTAGTCTGCGCCCAGCGCCCAGAGGCAGCCGCCGCTAGCGCCGCGCGGCCGCTCTTAGTCTGCGCCCAGCGCCCAGAGGCAGCCGCCGCTAGCGCCACGCGGCCGCTCTTAGTCTGCGCCCAGCGCCCGGGGACAGCCGCCGTTGGCGCCGCGCGGCCACGCTCAGTCCGCGCCCAGCGCCAGGAGACAGCTGCCGTTGGCGCCGCGCGGCCGCCGTCAGTCCGCGCCCAGCGCCCACGGGTGCTGCAGCACATGCCTGTTGAGGGCGAAGTAGGTAACAACGAAAGTGAGCGGCTCAGACACACCAAACTAGAGCCCGATCAGCGCCAGTATGGTGAGGCATGGCAGTGCTGCCGACGAGTCGTATGCCCACGGCACGCAGCTCAGCAGCAGCGTGATGCTGAACACGATAATGCGGACGGGCGACAAGCGGGGTCTCAGTGGGAGCACCATCGACACATTCCACAGCGGCCCGACCCCACCCACGATAGCCACGGCATCGAGCGGAACAGACATCTCACCCGACCCCTGAGCACAGTGATTTCTCCTCTGTGGGGCACAGACATTGTCAATGACCACGATTTCGTTGGCTGCGTTCACCCACTCCACTGCGATTGGGAGCAGGACTCAACGGCACAGCCTCCCGTACACAACGCATCGTCAGCTGATTCAAACGTGGTAATTATCCAAGCTTGATACATGTTACGCCCAAGTGTGTTTCCACCAAGTGCTGAATATATAGCGACGCCGAAATCGCACAAATATGGTACACGCATGAGCGGCGCAAATTCTGTGCCAGCGCGGCGGGTGGGCGCGGCCCGGCGCCGACTCGTCCGCGCCGGCGCACACTCTGTCCGGAGAGAGCGGCGGCCCGGTGCCGGCAGCTCGGCGACAGCTGGGCACTCGATCTGACGGGCGGCCCGCCGACTGTCACTCCCCAGCCCCGGCCGGGGACGGCTGTCACTCCCAAGCCCCGGTCAGGGACAGCTGTCATTTTCCAGCCACGACCAGGGACGGCTGTCACTCCGGATTCTGATCCAGCCGGCCTATGCACATGAACCCAGCTATCAAGTTGCAAGACCCAAGATGCCTGACAGCTCTGCTACACGCGGCCAACAAGCGGACCCAGAGCACAGCTGGCTGGCTGCCAGTAAGGCCCAGCACCCAGCCGGGCGGCGGGGCAGTGCCACGGGGCGTCCCTCGGCCACGCCGTCCACCACAGCAGCGCCATAGCATGGCCTGGCTGTGGCTGCACGAACCGCACAATCTCGCAGCACGCTCAAACTGACGAACTGACGAAAACTGACTCACGCTTGAACTAAAGCTCAAAATCCAACCCCAAAAGAAAACACTCTGACCTAGATTCTGGTCTTGGAGATGGCGTACACGCTGGAAGCACTGGGGTGCCTGGAACACCTTCCCTGAGCTGAAAACATTTAAGTACATCAATCATCATGATCAATAAGATTAACAATGAACAAAACTGTCACACAATGTACAGGTTATAGGACAGCAATGTTAAATATGCTCCAAGTATAACACAGAACAATGTTTTACTTGCATCATGTGACTGTTTATGTCAGAAATGAAGAACTCAGTCAGCCTAGCTAACACACACCATTGATATTACACCATTTAAGACCAACACATCATAAATCTACCCCAATGCCATGCATTTCGCAATATACTAACTGGTAAACATTTGCTTACAGGCATACTAAAATTTATGACTTAATAATGACTAAAAGAAGACATGAAAACAAATGGGACAAAAGATGGTCACGGAAATTTCACATGCGCTCTAATGTTAAAGAAGTTCGAGCCTGAATGCCAAGGCTAAATCAGAAGGGTCTGGCAGAAAAAAATAAAGAGAATCCTGGCATTCACAGAATTGCAGAGATGGCACAGCGTTGGCCCTCAGCCTTTTCCTTTTAGTTGCTAGGCTAGAAAAAGCTTCCAATGAAAAAATGTGCCTCGCACACTCCTTGCCCACGCGCCAGAACGCTGATGCAACATGCATCAAACCTCTCCTGTAGGTAGCCTTGCTGAGCTGGGAATCTGAAATGATCCTTATAATTAGGAAATTGAATTACTATACAATGCAATGGACATCTTCTACTTCAAATGAGTAATACGAACTGAAAATATCTGCCCCCAGGGTGTGGTTTAATACTTGTGCTAAGTGCCGATTCATCAGGAGTACAGACTGCAGATGACATCCACGTTGCCCAACATGCCTGACACATGCTGAAATGCTAGTCATCCCAAAAATAAGTAATGCAAGCTGAGGCCATGCACCCATGAACTCTGCGAGCTGTGAGCATGGTGCATGACTGTCACCAACTTAAGTGAATGGTGAGCAAATTTGATGTTCTGAAGTAGTTGCAGTAACATCCCAACAGTAATGTCATTGTCGGAATATGACAACTGGGTGCTCAGTTTAGTGCAAATCTGATAACAGCCCATATAATTCAGTGATAGGTTGAGGACACTGATGATATCTGCAATCTGGAGCAATGGATTAATTGTTGAGACTGATATCTCTGGTCCTGACGTGACTGGCAAAAGCAATCTTGAATTACATACCTATTTATGCAAGTGGTTACATCAAATAGCCAAGGTAAATACAACCTCCATGATGCCTCCATGAACTTAGAGAGAAAGGTAGGAGATGGGAGCGGGCAAAAATATTTGAACTCCCTCAAAAATGCCAGAATGAAATTGCTCCCATATTTCAAACACAATGTGAGTAGGAAATATCCCATGTGCAGGTGTTTGTCATCACTCACATTGGGCTGCGTAGTGGTAGTGTTGGTATCCCTGTCTACTCACTCTGAAAATCCCATCAACTCTGCCACACCCACCTAACATCAAAATTTGTGTGCCAAACCCGCGCCCATGTGCCATACTTGGGCCTAGTCAATTACTCTCAAAATTAGCACGGTGTATATTTTTTGTTGTCACAATACACCACATAAACAAAGCCATTTCTCAAACTGGTGGCAACCGTGAGCTCAGCTCCTAGCACTTGCGCCCGCCGTTCAACTGCCGCGCGCATCTGCTTTTCATTGACTTTGTTTTATCTTTGAAGGCAGTTTTGCCGGACATTGCTATAATTGCACGCCCATTCCTCAAACTGTGACAAAAATTGAAATCGACCACACACCATACTCGAAACAGCATGCGATATTGAGACGTGCCTATCCTGAACTTATTGCTGCGATGTCGGTGATACGCCAGGCATATTCGGTGTGAAGTGTTTTTAACAGATTGGGAGCGAGGTACTTACACCAACACAGTGAAATGATTCTCGTTTGTCCTGCGATCACCACACACACAACAGTTTCCGCTGGGCATCTCGCACTGACGCAAACAGGACACTGCCTAGGAGTGAGAAAAATGCCCCGTCGACGAGTGCCGCACAACCCGAAATTGCTCACGCCTATGTTCGCGACATACATTCGGCAGTAAAATATTGCTAACAGCCAATCATCTTCCGCGGACTGTACCACATGTGCAGCATCATCGCCTTTGCGAATGTATCAGCGCCCATGCTGTTTTGACCATAACAAACAGCCTGTAATATCACGTGGATCTAATGGCGTATCTATGGCGTCATTTATCAGAGGGCGATTTTGAAGTTGGCTGTATACAAGCCTTTTCGTACTTTGCGGGCGTGTAACTCAGGAACCAGAGCGTTGTGGGTCTTAAAAAGGGCATATCCGTGAACTGCATCAAACTGTCCTCAAGATGGCCATTTCAGTTCAAAACGCCATACAAATGTGAAACATTCCCTTTAACGAGCCGGTAAGTTTCTCCTGTGAAGCAACTTATTACTAGCCTTGCCTGCTTGGTTTACGCATGGTTTGTAACAAGATTTAGTCATTGTCTATTTAAATCCATCAAGTTGCGTTCATAAGACAAGTTATGATGCCACAAGACATGTGATTTAACTATTTTGTTCCATATTCTTGATTATTTGCCTCAAATTTGTTGAAGTGGTCCCTCTTGTCTGCTTTAACCAGATGTTGTCCTTAGTCGCCATGGTTTACTGACTGGCAAATGACTACAGTAGATGTACACTATATTTGTCAACATAGGAATACCTTAAGTTGCATAGCAGTTGCAAGGTGGGGTGGATATAAGTTTCTAGCAAATAGACCATCCCATCAAAAATGCGAAGCAAACATCTCAAACCTTAAGCACTGAAATATCAGCACAACGAAATATAAATGATGTTTTTGTGGCAGCTGAACAGACAAGCAGCAGAACTAGTTTTGTGGCCCTGTATAAATAATGTTAAATTTGGTGAAGAAAGATGGTTTTATAGGGCATGCCCACTATTGCCCATGCCAGAGGCCAACAATAAACTGGCTGTTCAAAGTGATTTGAGTAGCTTTCATTTGCATGTTTACAACTTTGTCTGATGTCAATAGGCTGACACAAATTAATTGAGCCAAAACACTGGTTAAAACCAGCCAAAAATAAGCCTTATCATGTTTTTAACACAACTGCTGCTGTCGAAATATAGATGAGGTGAGTTGAGATGATGTTTAACAAGGGCTACTCTAAATTAGGTTAAGTTGGTTAAGTGCAGTGCAAGTGGCAGCATGAATTTTGTAAGAATTGGTTACATTCATGGAATTAAGCATTGATTTCGCAAGAGACAGTGAAATAATATTTGTATTTCCTGACCTCATCTTAACACGAGCCAGAGGTGTGCCTGTTCTGTTCAATTTGTGGTGTGTTGATGTGAACGGGTCCCAGATTTTTTGTTTGTATGCTTAATGTTTTTTGGATTTTCTGTTGTTGTGTTTATTGTTCAATTCCTTTGCTTAGTTTTGTGTTAAAAAATCCTGTGGAAGGGAGGTGCAAAGTGCAGCATCAAAGCATTGTTGTCATATAGTTTTTGATGCTCATCATGCTGTCAGGAAATTACTATTCTTTAATGAATGATAATTTCATTGCATCTTTTGTTTCACTGCAATAACCTAAGATTTAAAAATAAACGGACCAATTTTGTCATGTTTATGATATTATATCCCTGCCACCCTTTGTTTGCTGCAGCATACCTTACTAAGTCATAAGTTCCAACTTTTGTGAATTTAATTTTTCACTCCCGCACGGTCCTTTTCCCATGATATTTTTCACTCCCACCCTAGTTTAAAAGCGATTCTAGCTCACTGTTCGCATCCCTGACCTCCTAAAAGGGCGTGTTCCACACTTATATGTGGTTCTGAACTGAAATAGCCATCTTGAAGAACTTTCGGTGCTGTTCACAATCCTGACTTTCTTAACACCTAAGCCCCTCTAGTTTCTGACCTAAACGCCCGCGAAAATGGGGAAGGGTATATCGGTGAGAGTACTTCAAAGTTACCTTGTCATCCACCACACCATAATAACGTCATTAACATTATGTCATTCCATAAGCCACGCGACGATCAAGGCCAGGAAAAATATAATGCTGGATGTGTTCATATCTGGCGTTTGTGAGCGCCATTTTAAATATAACAGGCGCCAGTTAGCTCGTAATCAATGCTGTGCAAGGTACCATGACGTAATCAAACCATGGCACACCGAACAGCATATTTAGTTAACAGAGACTTGTGATGTCTAGAAATAGTCTTTTTCACTTAAAAGGCATACCAATGGTTATAAGTGAGTTTGTTTCACCACATCTGATGGCATATGTCTAATGTCATATCATTCATCACATGTTCATTACCTTCATCTTTGAAATCTTCCCTTTTACACCTAAACCCCTCTAATTTCTTAGGTACACGCCCGCAAACATGAGCAGACTTTTTCAGGAAGGCTATTTTGAAGTCGCCCAGGCATCCATGACGACATAATAGCGTTATTCAAATCTTGCCATCCCATTAGTCGTACGACGATCAAAGCCGATGCAAATATAATTGTCGAGTCGTTCATATCTGACGTTGATGAGCAAGCTTTCCAGACACAACAGCCGGCCATTGGTTTCAATCAACGATGTGCAAGATACCATTACGTGTTGCGGGGCGTATTTATAAAATGGTTAAGCTGTGTTGTTTGGAGCAGTCTTTTCCACGTAACAGCATGCCGATAGTTATAAGAGAGGTTATTTTACATCTGATGCTGGCTTCAATATCTTGGACTGTAGAACATTACAGTTCATGATTTCAGCTGAACCTGTCCAATTGTTACATGCAAAGTTGAGCAAAGCACAAGGTAGACGACCCAGTGAACATGGCATTTGCTTCGAAAATGTATAAGACATATAGAACAAAACGGTGTTCATTTTGGAGGTCATCAATGGTTGATGTTGCTTTTAATGACATCACTGACTGCTGTCTTCGACTACCTGTTTTAACGTGGATAACGCTAATGTTGTCCTGATATCGTTGCTCTGTAAATAGATTTTTTGACCATATGTCTTAACGCGGGGTGCTTGTGCTGTTCCCTAAGCATTTTGAAAATTTTTGGGCAACTAACGATGGCATATTGAGTGGAACATTGCGAACATCACGGCCAATGTCCTGCGCAATTTCCAGTCTGCACCTTTTGCTCAAGTGTATTGCTAATCAAACAGCACATTTTTGTGATGCATTTAGCCATATTTACCTGTGCTCACAAAATAACAAATAAGATAACAGCATAATTACACATAAGTCAATCAAGTGAAGCATCGCTTAGTTTCCTGTGATGGTATGAGCGCAAATTAAGAATTTTGAATGACCTTACTCATTACTTAAATCTTAGCTGTTTTTCACTTAAGGTACACCTCTCCAGCTTTTGACTCGCAGAGTTTTACAAAAAAACAGCATATAATGTAGTGCATATGTTTCTGGTACGAATAACATGTAACAGGTGCAGACAACACATGTAAGTTGTTCACTGTTTACATACCACGAATGGCATATAACAATCCCAAGTTATGGTTGGTGTGTTTGAGCTGATGAACCGACGCGAGCTGCGCTGTCATTCTGCCATAATCGTTATGCAATGTTTTGGGAAAATAAGCCGTCACATGTAGGCTACATTAACAGCTTGAAAGCCTTCAATCGCAATTAACATACAGTGTGAAAGGTCCAACAATAATCCAAAGGCATATGAACTTCACAATAATGAACGCCGTCTCGCGTGCGCGAAAATCGTCTAAGGTCTTACAATACAGTACAATGGATGTCTGAAATCTGGACTCGAGGTTGGGTTCTCTGGCTTTCGCCGCAACGTTCTTTTGTTGACCAGGAATTCTGCAACCGGATCAGGGCTCGCCAAACATCAGGTCCAAGATACCGACTTAAGCTTTGGAAAACCCTGGCCTCTCCACACAATTTAACACATTCCATGGCTTCCTAGAAAGCAGTCTCTTAATCACAAATGGGGAGACCAGTGCGCATATCATCTGATTCCTAGTCGTGTGAAGGTAGACGTGCTAAAATATATCTTCTTTTCGTGGGCGTAGACACAAGGGGTACTGAGTGATGCGTCCCGTTGGTGCCGGAGGTTCTCGGTGTAATAATGCATCAGGACGGCAAACAAGCCCTGGAACGGTGCATTACAGGCTGTACCGATATGAAATTTCTGTTCTTTACAAGATGACTCAGATAAAAGATGCCTTACGTTTTACTCAACAGTGGCAAGCGCATTTACCGTACACTCAAGACTTCGGTGACATTCGAAAACGCACTGAATAGAAAAAGGTGACAAAGTACAGTGGTAGTCATGAGTGATTTCACCTTCGTCAAATCATGCGCCTGCGGGAGATGCTCCTTGGACGACGAGAACGAGTATCTTATCAACACTGCCTAAGAGCATTACATCACTTTCGTTCTGATGCTGTTCTAAGCGGCCCGGGGGCAACTTCACAGGGTCGAACAGTGCCAGGAGTGGCC
The DNA here is from genome assembly GCF_011947565.3 of Pollicipes pollicipes. Lineage (NCBI taxonomy): Eukaryota > Metazoa > Arthropoda > Thecostraca > Pollicipedomorpha > Pollicipedidae > Pollicipes > Pollicipes pollicipes. The sequence continues at coordinate 8,684,003 of NW_023596225.1, read as the reverse complement.
CCTGCGGGACAGCGCGACGCCGCGCACTGCACAGGCTTCACTGAATTCGTTCGAGAACCATGGTTAAGACTGCCGTACTGCGGCTCTTCACTCGCCCTACCTGACACCTCAAGAACCACGTCCACCTGGACAGGCTAGCAAACTTTCAAAAGCTCGAGTTCGCCTTCAGAGTTATGACTGGATGCGTCACCGTAAACAAGTGACCAGACAATAGACTGACTGCAGTCGGTTCAGTACTGCCCAGCCTGGACCGCAGACGGCTCATCTGGAACACATTTTGCTATCACTGTTTGACGGGTGTGGAACCACCAATGACTACCGCTGTCGCTGACCGTGTTTTGTCGTTCAGTTAGCGGCCGAATGCCACCACAGCGACGAATGTGCGACGAATACGTTTACCAATATTTAGGGGAATATGGGTTGATTTCTATCTGGACCACACTCATAGGCGTAGAAATGTTTCAAAAAAAGGGGGCGGGCAAACTCAGGGTATACTTCAGAAACTTTTTCTGGGAAGCAAGCCCGATGACCGGAGGGGGAAAGGTTGGAGACGGAGTTAACCTGCACTTACCAGTTCCGCACAATGCCTCCGGCTAGTACACACCGAGATAGCAACCCAGATGATTGACAATGCTCAATGCCGTGATGGCGTATTTGAAAGCAAATCTGACAATAGTGAAATATACAATAGACAATAGACAAAAGACAATTTCTTTGACAATGCAAATTCAATTTTTTGACAATACACAATTTCTGACGATAGTGAAATTAGGTGCAGCGATGATGACGTAGATAAAACAGCAGTTATGAACCTATTTCTCATAATAAAACCAGGAGAATGGAGAGGTAGATAGATTCTCCTCGTTTGTGTACGGGGTATATTGGTGTCTTATCTATATGTATGACGTTCCTCGCAAATGCATCTAACCACTTGTATGAAGACGACTTCATGTGCTTTCAAATCACCACATTTGCAACATACCGATTTGCATATATAACAGCGACATTCATATGTGTATTAATGAATTAAATTGCTTGCTTTTTCCTTTCAAAAGCAAAGCTGATGCGCAAACTCAGGTTGATGATGGACGTGACATAGCGTTCGTTCGGTGAGTTTATGCCTTCAGTGAGCGCTTGTTTTTTACGCTGAGGAGCCTGCGAAGTAAGAGCGAGGAGCATATTGAAAACTGAACTAAAGCGACACTAAAAAATGTGAGACTTTGGGGTGTGCCCACAAATTGCTCCAAACTGTTTCCCCATGCGGACACAACCGCAATAGGTCCAGGCCACTCAGGCATATTTTTCTGTTTCAGTGTTGTAACGCATGCAAGTTTATCGCACTCCACATGGTGTGAAAATAGATTTAAGAGAACTTTTAATAATGAGAACGTTTTGGTATCTTTTGATGATAGGCAGGAGCTGGTGTGAGTGACTCATGGACGTGTGCAAGTGGACAGCTTTTTACTTCCGAGGACGCGTCCCCCACAACTTTCAAGACGTGACCAGTCACCCACAACTATAGAGACCGAAATTCGTCTAACGCGTACACGCCTCCTCGTGTAGCAAGCAAAAGTAAAAATGCTTACAGAACGCCAGGCGCGTTTAACGCGGTCATGGACACCGAGAGTGGTGGGCCGACATTCACTTTCTGTGTTTGCAGTTGCACCCATGGATTCACTTTCAGAAAGGCGGTGGCTCAACAGCTCCCCCGTTAGCACCTTGGTTCCGGCGCCTTTTTCCGAGTGTGTGTTCGAAGCGCGATTCCCGACTCGTTTCTCACTATGTCGTGGAAGTACCGTACAGAGCACAACTTACGCGGGAATATCTTAAATTAGAGCCCCTTTGCACTGCAATCGTCAGATAATACGCTCGTCTCTTCGGTTGTGTTCGCATCTCAGCCTTTCTCGCACTTCTCAGCTGTCGGTCTGCGGAGTGGAACTTTGCATGTCGTTGCGGCGGTCATGTCAGGTCCTATCGGCGGCCCACGCTAGCTCTGGTGAGATCGACCACTGCCTCTGATCTGATCGGCTTTGCCAGACAGGCCACTAAGCCGGCTCTAGTCAGCCCGGCCTCAGTGCTGGCTGGGCGAGGCCGACGCTGCGCCGGCTGCGCTGCGGTGCAGTGCGATCCTGTACCGGCTGTAGTGGGATCCCTCCTCCAACGAAGCGTTTTGCCGAACTTTTTACGAATTTTGTACCACATGGTATCCTGAAGGTACCTTATGCGTAGCTGTCATATGACTTCCGCACATGTTACGTCAATCGGCAGATGTCGGCAAGTTGCTCAATAGATACACAACACATGGATCATAGCAAAAAATTGGTTACATTTGCGACAGACTTTTAGGATAAGGTTCCTGGGTTGAAAGTGTATGACTTTTATAAGATAACGACTATAAGGTTGGATCAGTGTTTACCACCAGCCTCACACTTTCATACCAGCGCATCAACCTCACGAGCATCCCAGACATTCAGGCTCTCCTGAAATGGCTAAATTTATCGGGTTTCTCACCGAAATCCAATAAGCGGCGATGTGCCAGGGACAGCCCGAAACACAGGCGGCTGAGCCGAAATGTTTTGATAACCCGTGCGAAGTAAAGGTAGGGAGAAACTTGTTAGCAAGCATCACGACACCACACCGACTAGTTCACGACTACGAGTAAAAAAAACATCCATAAATTTACGATGATTTAACTAGGTCGCAATACGACGTTTTTATGTCCAGTCTGCAAACAGCGATAGTAAGTATGATATCCTGGGATCCGCGTTATCTTCTGCAGTTGCTATAATTTCTGCTTTAAAGCTGGAGTTAAAAAAACGTGATACCTTTCTGCGCGTCATGTTGCCACGTTTTTACTTAATGGTGTGTACGCTCTTTGTAAACGAGCACCTCCAATGTGTTCATCATGTAATCGGCGATACAGCCTTCTACGAGCCGGTGATATCGAATCGATATTAAGTCGGCGATACACGTTTCGTTTATGCTGAATGAAAAATAAATAGATAGGGTTTACTAGATTATCTATAAATCACGTTATTCCATGCGCGTTTTCCTCTCAGACGATTGACACATGCGTAGCTAACTCCACTTCCAGCTGGACACGCCCTGGTTTCCAGGGCCGATCGAACTGCATGGACTTTAGACTCGGATCACTAGCCCATGCCCCGCTTGCGAGGAGCAAACCACCCGCTGACTAGGTGGCTTACAGCTGTTTGCGCATCTTGTTAACTATAAACAGGAGCTTTACGTACACGGAACACAAATGCCTCTCTTTTTGTTCTTGTCAGCTATAAACGGGAGCTTTACGTACACGTTTTTGTTATTGTCAGCTATAAACGGGAGCTTTACAGAGACAGAACACAAATGCTCTTCTTTTCTATGACGTGTTCGCGAACGCGGGGCGTAGTTTAATTGAAAACTGTGACACCAGCGGCAGGCCTCGCTCGGTGCTCCTGGTATCCGATCTCTCGGCGGAGAATGGATGTTGTAACACGACTAAGCCACATGAATGGGGGTCAAAGAACATGCACACTACTCTCCGCTCTTGTGATATGAGGATATCTTTTTAAGCAGCTATGGGGTGTGCCAGGCTTTGGCCATGAATTTCAATTATAGTTCACGGTGCATCTTCCAGCCTGCGCCAGGCCGTGACCATTGCGGAAGGTACGCCGGTCAGCCGCGCCCTACCCTGCACTGTTGCGAAGGCCTACTATGATGGCCAGTGAGAAAGGATATAAGCTATGAGCCAAACAAAATTGCTGTCGTATTTCCACAGTGACACGCTGCAGGCCTAGGATGTCGAATGCCCTGGACATGACCTGGACTTGCCCTGCCACTCGCGTCCCGTTGATTTCAGTTGGTATGCTTGGCAAGCTGTAAATAAGTGTTATAGGGTGGCGGTTTATAATTAATTACGATCGGTAAAATGATTCCCATTTGAACTGCATGCCGCTGTGCTGCCTCACTTCTCCCGGCTACTTGGGTGCTGTTTCTTTTGCTCCACTGCCCACAAAGCCTGCATCCTATACACCGAAAGAACTTAAATCTTATTGGTGTGGTGCTTTCACTACACGAAGATGGCAACCCGTACACGGACGGAACGCGGCGTCCTTGGGGCGAAGAGTATTTTGCGTGGGGCGCAACCCACCTGATATGAACTTGAAATGGTGGGGTCAACCTATAGGAGGTGAGGAAGCCGGATAAACGGGCAATCAACACTCGCAAAGTGACGAGGTGGTGACACTATTAAGTGATGGCAGAACAATGCCGGTCAGGGTTCCGGCTAATATCCACACTGCTGGCTGGGTATTCCACTACTAACCCGTTCTTGTTCCCACAAATAAGAAATACGTGTCATGCATGCATCGACAGATATGCGTGGTGCAACGTGAACTTCTAACATGCTCATCACATGGAACGTGCGTAACCGTGTTGATTTGGAGATCCACCCCGCTTGTATCTGCACTTACCAACAGAATGTTCGGTGCTATTTTAAAAACGTGCACAACAAAGTGTGTCTCGCTCCACGAGCCGAATCCTGGTCCCAACTTGAAAATCGTTCATCCGCTCTCAGCCACCCGCTCTGGAATCGGCGGCCGCTCGCGCGCCGCACATGCTCCGGCGGACAAAGGATGCCCATGATGCTCGGCCGAGACTTGCACGCGCCGACCACCGGCGGGCACGTGAAGCCTCCTCCCTCCTTCCCCTCGCTCCACACCGGCGCCGGCAGCTGTCAGCGAATAGTTCTGCCAGCCGCCGACAGTTGTCAGATGTTCGACGAGACGACCAGCACTCCACGTCCGCCAGCCGCAGGGGCGCCCGCCGCAGCGTGAGCTCTGATTATGACCGGGTAAAATTCATAGGAATGAGTTTTGTGAGTAAGAGTGAGTGAGTTCAGTAGGCCACCAGCTACCGTTTGTTGAGCTGGGGCTGCGGGAGAAAACAGGTGGTTTTGCAGCATCAGTCTTGCGAATATTAGCCAGGTAGCCGTCGGCGGTGACTGCCGGGCGCTGCATTAGTGTTGACAGTGTTACGCACAGACAGTGTTCTTTTAGTGTTAAGATGGTGTTTTAGCGGCGTGTTCTTGTCATGTTTTCTGCTACAAGCTGCCTTTAAATGAAATCCCGAAAATACACGCTTACAAGACACTTTGAAATCTCGAGACTTTAAAAATATGAATCACAGCAATCGGTACTGATTTCAAACCTGTGATACCTGATTTCAAACCTGTAATTTTACACTTGCAATACTTCTAGAAACCGTAGGGGTTAGCATCCTTGCTTGCTGACCCAATATTGACGGGTGACGTCATGCCCCTGAGCATGTTCCTAAAATGAGGCCCACTAACGAAGGCCAGCCAAACGTCCCCTCGACGTGTTTAGAAAGCGATCATCTGAGGAATTAAGTGAAGTACAGTGAACTCAAGCCACGCGTTTTCGGAACGTATTTGCTACCTTGACATGGAGCTGAGTGCATAAGTGTCACAAGTATTAGACCAAGGACGTCAAGATTACACCCAAAGCATACAAATGTTTACAAGATACACTACAATATTTTTACAATACAAGAGCTATTGACATTATTCCGATGCTTCACCGACCAATAAATTTCTTCAACCGGACAAAACGTGCTCGGAAATGACAAGGAACGACCGGGTTCTAAATTTTGCACGCCCGTAACTAGGTACGATCGCCGTAAGAACGGCCGTGGGCGTCATCACATTCCGTTGCTGCTTGATGGCACAGTCACCGTAAACTACCGCTTCAATAAACCGTAGATCACCGTAGGAATGCCACCTCTTCAATTAACTCATGAACCCACTGTATTTCCGAACCCCCCATTTTGCACGGTAAGATTCAGTGCTCACAGCGGTCCCACCTGGTTTCCGTCCTTCACTGCTCGCTCGTCGCCAATCATGGATGCAGTGTTGGGTGGAATGATGTGCAACACGCCACAGGGCTGCGGGCTGAGCCGCGCCCAGGCTCAGTGCTGGCGAGGCGCGCGCGGCTTGACATTGCACAAGGTCAGCTTGCAAGCGCAGATCGAGCGTAGTTGGTGTGCAGGCTTTCTCGGAATGGAAATGCCGCGTTGAAGCGTCATCCGAGACGGATGCTTCCATTTGCTCACTCAGCCTTTAAAAACAAAGGTTTTGAGTTGGTACTCGGACGACACATTTACTTTCTCCCAAAGTGCTACATTTTGGAAGGGAGAGCATAGGCACATATGTACGCGACAACTCTGAATAACATTCTGTAACCTTAAATGGGTGAAGTCTTCACTTATTCGTCGCGAGCTTGTATCTGTTCAAAGAAACATGGCGAATGAAACCATGTAGCCACTGGGTTGTTATTAATTTTCATGCCTTTACCGAACCAGTTCCGAGCCCTTGCCGAGACTGGCCCCTCAGTCAGACGCGGCGCACGTGTGGGAGCGGAGAGGCGGAGAGGCCCACACCCGGTCTTTCCCAGCCGCGGGAAGCAGTTGGGAATTCCCGGCTCTGCACGAACCGGCTGTATATATCCCACAGAATGCTGGCGCGTATCCCGCCAACCCGGCCTGGCACGGGCGTGAATTTTTCAGTTCTACAGGCCTGTCTAAAGCCGTTTATTGCGAATCGAGGCGCTCGTCTAGATCCAGTCAAGGCTAGGGGAATCCATGCTCTTGAGCGAAGCCGATGCACCGCCAGATATCCGTTGTGTCTGCTGCCTTCCATTCGGCATGTTCTACCGGTTAAAGAAGCCTCTCTTCAAACACGTCACAGTCTATTCAGGGGGGCGAGCTTATATAAGAGAGCCCATGGTCCGCCGCTAAACCTTTTCCAGGATGAGAACCGTGCTGGCCGTGTTGGTGGTGGTGGCGGCCGGCGCCGCCGCGCAGTATGGAGGTAAGCGCCATCTGTTGGAACGCTGGGGAACTAGGCCGGTTTGTTTATGCGCACACCAGTGCGGCTGCGATTCTCCTGGACACGGCATAAGCCCGAGCAAGGTGTAATCCGCTTATTGACGTGGCATTTGCTGATGCAACATATGCGCTCCGTTGGAGTTCGAGACTGATTGGTTGAGAAGCTATTCTTGTGTCAAGGGATAATGATAATCATTCAAGCTTGCAAACGTCACTTACGACCAAACGAGCGACAGATGTTAATCAAATGTTCTGAATTTCAAGTGAACGTACTTTGCAGCCGCATACCTCGGACTTGAACTGCATACAAATATAAATATCGGAACGCAGCAACTTGTAGTCTGAAGTAATATGTCAGCGGAGTGTCAGTCAAAGTCATCGATCCAAGTAAAAAAACGACAATCACATCGCATCGCGATAAGCTAAGCTCAAATCTACATGTTCCCAACCTACGTACCATGAGAAGTATATCACCTCGAATCGAAGACGCATTGTCGGCACTGACCCATGCGCCATCCCGGACACCTTTCCGTTTCAGGGGGCGGCGGTGGCGGGGGCGGCGGCGGTGGTGGCGGCGGCGGCGGCGGCGGCGGCGGCGGCGGTGGATACGGGGGCGGCGGCGGCGGATACGGGGGCGGGTACGGAGGATATTGGGGCGGATACGGGGGATACGACGGGGTAGACTACTACCCAGGAGGCGCGGGCCAACCGGGCGGCGGTGCGTTCGGGGGTGCCGGTGGCCGGGGTGGTGGTGTGTATGGAGGTGTCGGTGGTTGGGGCGGCGGACCGTATGCAGGTCCCCACGGTTGGGGCGACGGTGCGTACGTGGGTCCGTACGGGGGTGCCGGCCACCCGGGTGGCAGTGTGTATGGAGGTGCCGGCGGTCGAGGTGGGGGACCGTTCGGAGGTCCCGGCGGCCCTGGCGGCGGTGCGTACGCGGGTGCGCACGGGGGTGCCGGCCACCCGGGTGGCAGTGTGTATGGAGGTGCCGGCGGTCCGGGCGGGGGACCGTTCGGAGGTCCCGGCGGCCCTGGCGGCGGCGCGTACGCGGGTGCGCACGGGGGTGCCGGCCACCCGGGTGGCATTGTGTATGGAGGTGCCGGCGGTCCGGGCGGGGGACCGTTCGGAGGTCCCGGCGGCCCTGGCGGCGGTGCGTACGCGGGTGCGCACGGGGGTGCCGGCCAGCCGGGTGGCATTGGTGTATGGAGGTGCCGGCGGTCGGGGTGGGGGACCGCTCGGAGGTCCCGGCGGCCCTGGCGGCGGAGCGGCGGCGGCGGCCAGCAGCGGAGGCGGCACCGGCCACGGTGTGAGCTGCTTGGACGGACAGCCGGGCCAGTCCGGTTATGGACCTTATGGTAAGCGCCCGTCCCGACTAAGACCTTATGACGAGCTCCCGGTCCGACTTTGAACCTCATGCTTAGCTCCCGCTCCGACTATGGACCTTGCGATGAGCTTGCTGTTCGACTTTGGACGGCGAACTCTCGTGAGCCCAGGCCAACGGTGGTGGCATAGCGCATCCAATCGAGTTCTTCGCCATTCTATCGGCTATTGCATGCGTCTGTTACACCATTGTCACAAATTTGACAGTTTTCTGCCAGCACTGCTTGCCAAAAGCATTGTAGCTTGCATACCCGAGTTGCTCAATGCCATCCAAGTAACGAGGAGAAAAGGCGTGGAATACTATGGACTATTCCAAAATATATCGAGCAATTGTTTTAAGCTTCGTGCTCAACCTGCCACATACGGAACATGTATTGTAGTGAAAAACCTTTTGTTTTAAGAAGACCAAATAACATTCTTTGAAACTCCGACATTCTTGGACATTTCTTTACCAATTTTAGCGTTTGCGTATTTCACGCAGTAGCTATTGCCAAAACGGGTATTATACGGTTATTTAGTACTCGTTTTACGGGCATTGTGGTGCGATACGCTCAAACAACATTTGACAGGTTTCGAAGGTGCCCACGCATGTCGGTCATTCAGTGCTGCCCCGACCGTCAGGTGGCGCCGGAGGCCGCGGCGGCGGAAGGAACTGCTTAGATGTGCGTTCGGGGCCCGCTGGTGTGAGCACGGTGAGAGCTCCCGCTGATGCGAACACGGTGAGAGCTGGGGACTAAGATACCGAAATCCGGCGTTGTTCAATAACTCATGAGAGTACACACACACACACATCACTTGCTTCAGGCCGGAGGATTGGTGTAATAGCTTATATCATCTTCCTGTGATGTTTCTCAACTACGCCAAAGCGTGCCTCGGCGTGTCAAACAGCAGCCCAATACCAGAGACAATGCTATTAATGAGTATACAGCGTAACAATGCCATGATCCCTCGTGTCGTGGTGTCTCATAATTGCTTTGTTTGTGTCCTCCACGGCAGGCGCATGCAGCTGGCGGAGGTGCGCCAGGGGCTCCAGCGGGGTATGCAGGAGCTGCGGGAGCGCCTGGGAAAGAGTGACCCCTGTTGGCAGGCTGAGAACACCCCGGTGCCACACATGGCGTTGACAGTATTTCTGCTGGCGTTCCAACCATGCATTATTTAAAACAGAGCGCTAGCCATCCGCTTTGGTGTATGGGCGCGTATAGTTTTAGAGACGATGTACCGTGCCACCCTCCGGCTCTCTGTACGTCACTGAAGTCTGACGGTGCACTCTTCTCTGTTGTTGTTGGATTGGTGGAATGGCATGGCTGACCGTCAATATCGTGATCGCTTTCTGCACATACACCGTGTATGGCGTCTCAGTTCAGTGTAAATGCACCTAATACTTGCACTGTTGTAGACCTGACCATCCCGCTGGCAAGCTTGCAAGCCGCAGAGGCACTTGATGCGCATCAAATGGCCATGCAGGCTGGTAAGACTGGCCTCGCGGTGTATCGTGTACGTTAGATACAAAATATAACGTATTTGACTTTAGCTCATTGCACACACAAGCGCACGACGTGAATGGCACA